>NW_027596981.1:0-112500 GCF_964194155.1 Cetorhinus maximus | reverse complement strand
ACAGCACGGGGTTGGATACAGAGTAAAGCTCCCTCTACACTGTCCCCATCAAACACTCCCAGGACAGGTACAGCACGGGCTTAGATACAGAGTAAAGCTCCCGCTACACTGTCCCCGTCAAACGCTCCCAGGACAGGTTCAGCACGGGGTTAGATACAGAGTAAAGCTCCCTCAACACTGTCCCCATCAAACACTCCCAGGACAGGTTCAGCACGGTGTTAGATACAGAGTAAAGCTCCCACTACAACGTCCCCATCAAACACTCCCAGGACAGGTACAGCACGGGGTTAGATACAGAGTAAATCTCCCTCTACACCGTCACCATCAAACACTCCCACGACAGGTACAGCACGGGGTTAGATACAGAGTAAAGCTCCTTCTACACTGTCCCCATCAAACACTCCCAGGACAGGTACAGCAAGGGGTTAGATATAGAGGAAATCTCCCTCGACACCGTCCCCATCAAACACTCCCAGGACAGGTACAGCACGGGGTTAGATACAGAGTAAAGCTCCCTCTACACTGCCCCCATCAAACACTCCCAGGACAGGTACAGCACGGGGTTAGATACAGAGTAAAGCTCCCTCTACACTGTCCCCCTCAAACAAACCCAGGACAGGTACAGCACGGGGTTAGATACAGAGTAAAGCTCCCTCAACACTGTCCCCATCAAACACTCCCAGGACAGGTTCAGCACGGTGTTAGATACAGAGTAAAGCTCCCACTACAACGTCCCCATCAAACACTCCCAGGACAGGTACAGCACGGGGTTAGATACAGAGTAAATCTCCCTCTACACCGTCACCATCAAACACTCCCACGACAGGTACAGCACGGGGTTAGATACAGAGTAAAGCTCCTTCTACACTGTCCCCATCAAACACTCCCAGGACAGGTACAGCAAGGGGTTAGATATAGAGGAAATCTCCCTCGACACCGTCCCCATCAAACACTCCCAGGACAGGTACAGCACGGGGTTAGATACAGAGTAAAGCTCCCTCTACACTGCCCCCATCAAACACTCCCAGGACAGGTACAGCACGGGGTTAGATACAGAGTAAAGCTCCCTCTACACTGTCCCCATCAAACAAACCCAGGACAGGTACAGCACGGGGTTAGATACAGAGTAAACTCCCTCTACACTGTCCCCATCAAACACTCCCAGGACAGGTACAGCACGGGGTTAGATACAGAGTAAAGCTCCCTCTACACTGTCCCCATCAAACACTCCCAGGGCAGGTACAGCATGGGGTTAGATACAGAGTAAAGCTCCCTCTACACTTGCCCCATCAAATACTCCCAGGACCAGTACAGCAAAGGGTTAGATACAGCGTAAAGCTCCCTCTACACTGTCCCGATCAAACACTCCCAGGACAGGTACAGCACGGGTTTAGGTACAGAGCAAATCTGCCTCTACACTGTCCCCATCAAACACTCCCAGGACAGGTACAGCACGGGGTTAGATACAGAGTAAAGCTCCTTCTACACCGTCCCCATCAAACACTCCCAGGACAGATACAGCACGGGGTTAGATACAGAGGAAATCTCCCTCGACACCGTCCCCATCAAACACCCCCAGGACAGGTACAGCACGGGGTTAGATACAGAGTAATGCTCCCTCTACACTATCCCCATCAAACCCTCCCAGTACAGGTACAGCACGGGGTTAAATACAGAGTAAAGCTCCCTCTACACTGCCCCGATCAAACACTCCCAGGACAGGTACAGCACGGGGTAAGATACAGAGTAAATCTCCGTCTACACCGTCCCCATCAAACACTCCCAGGACAGGTACAGCACGGGGTTAGATACAGAGTAAAGCTCCCTCTACACTGTCCCCATCAAACACTCCCAGGACAGGTACAGCACGGAGTTAGATACAGAGTAAAGCTCCCTCTACACTTGCCCCATCAAACACTCCCAGGACAGGTACAGCACGGGGTTAGATACAGGGTAAAGCTCCCTCTACAGTGTCCCCATGAAACACTCCCAGGACAGGTACAGCACGGGGTTAGATACAGAGTAAAGCTCCCTCTACACTTGCCCCATCAGACACTCCCAGGACAGGTACAGCACGGGGTTAGATACAGGGTAAAGCTCCCTCTACAGTGTCCCCATGAAACACTCCCAGGACAGGTACAGCACGGGGTTAGATACAGAGTAAATCTCCCTCTACACAGTCCACATCAAACACTCCCAGGAAAGGTACAGCATGGGGTTAGGTACAGAGTAAAGCTCCCTCTACACAGTCCACATCAAACACTCCCAGGAAAGGTACGGCATGGGTTAAGATACAGAGTAAAGCTCCCTCTGCACTGTCCCCATCAAACACTCCCAGGACAGGTACAGCACGGGGTAGATAGAGAGTAAACCTCCCTCTTCACTGTCCCAATCAAACACTCCCAGGACAGGTACAGCACGGCGTTAGATACAGAGTAAAGTTCCCTCTACACTGTCCCCATCAAACACTCCCAGGACAGGTATAGCACGGGGTGAGATACAGAGTAAAGCTCCCTCTATACTGTCCCCTTTAAACACTCCAAGGACAGGTACAGCACGGGGATAGATACAGAGTAAAGCTCCCTCTACAACATCCCCATCAAACACTCCCAGGACAGGTACAGCACGGGGTTAAATACAGAGTAAAGCTCCCTCGACACGGCCCCATCAAACACTCCCAGGACAGGTACAGCACGGGGTTAGATACAGCGTAAAGCTCACTCTACACTGTACCCATCAAACACTCCCAGGACAGGTACAGCACGGGGTTAGATACAGAGTAAAGCTCCCTCTATACTGTCCCTTTTAAACACTCCAAGGACAGGTACAGCACGGGGATAGATACAGAGTAAAGCTCCCTCTACACTGTCCCCATCAAACACTCCCAGGACAGGTACAGCACGGGGTTAGATACAGAGTAAAGCTCCCTCTTCACTGTCCCCATCAAACACTCCCAGGACAGGTACAGCACGGGGTTAGATACAGAGCAAAGCTCCCTCTACACCGTCCCCATCAAACACTCCCAGGACAGGTACAGCCCGGGGTTAGATACAGCTTAAAGCTCACTCTACACTGTACCCATCATACACTCCCAGGAAAGTTATAACAAAGTGTTCGACACAGATTAAAGCTCCCTCTACACTGTCCACGTCAAAAAATCCCAGGACAGGTTCATCAAGGGGTTAGATACAGATTAAAGCTCCCTCTACACTGTCCACGTCAAACAATCCCAGGACAGGTTCCGCATGGGGTTAGGTACAGAGTACAGCTCCCTCTACATTGTCCCCATCAAACAATCCCAGGACAGGTTAAGCATGGGATGAAATAAAGAGTAAATCTCCCTCTACACTGTCCCCATCAAACACCCCCAGAACAGGGACAACACGGGTTTAGATAGAGAGTAAATTTCCCTCAACACTGTCCCCATCAAACACTCCCAGGACAGGCACAGCACGGGGTTAGATACAGAGTAAATCTCCCTTTACACTGTCCCCATCAAACACTCCCAGGACAGGTACAGCACGGGGTTAGATACAGAGTAAAGCTCCCTCTACACTGTCCCCATCAAACACTCCCAGGACAGGTACAGCACGGGGTTAGATACAGAGTAAAGCTCCCTCTACACTGTCCCCATCAAACACTCCCAGGACAGGTACAGCACGGGGTTAATAAAAGAGTAAAGCTCCCTCTACACCGTCCCCATCAAACACTCCCAGGACAGGTACAGCAAGGCGTTAGATAAAGAGTAAAGCTCCCTCTACACTGTCCCCATCAAACACTCCCAGGACAGGTATAGCACTGGGTTAGATACAGAGTAAAGCTCCTTCTACACTGTCCCCTTTAAACACTCCCAGGACAGGTACAGCACGGGGTTAGATACAGAGTAAACCTCCCTCTACACCGTCCCCGTTCAAACAATCCCAGGACAGGTACAGCACGGGGTTAGATACAGAGTAAAGCTCCCTCTACACTGTCCCCATCAAACACTCCCAGGACAGCTACAGCACGGGGTTAGATACAGAGTAAAGCTCCCTCTACACTGTCCCCATCAAACACCCCCAGGACAGGTACAGCACGGGGTTAGCTACAGAGTAAAGCTCCCTCTACACTGTACCCATCATTCACTCCCAGGGAAGTTATAACAAAGTGTTAGATACAGATTAAAGCTCCCTCTACACTGTCCTCATCTAACAAGCCCAGGACAGGTTCAGCATGGGATGAAATACAGAGTAAATCTCCCTCTACACTGTCCTCATCAAACACTCCCAGGACAGGTTCAGCACGGGGTTAGATACAGAGTAAAGCTCCCTCTACATTGTCCCCATCAAACAATCCAAGGACAGGTTCAGCATGGGATGAAATACAGAGTAAATCTCCCTCTACACTGTCCCCATCGAACACTCCCAGGACAGGTACAGCACGGGGTTAGATACTGAGTAATTCTCCGTCAACACTGTCCCCATCAAACACTCCCAGGACAGGTACAGCACGGGGTTAGATACAGAGTAAAGCACCCTCTACACTGTCCCCGTCAAACACTCCCAGGACAGGTTCAGCACGGGGTTAGATACAGAGTAAAGCTCCCTCTACAATGTCCCCATCAAACACTCCCAGGATACGTGCAGCACGGGGTTAGATACAGAGTAAAGCTCCATCTACACTGTCCCCGTCAAACACTCCCAGGACAGGTACAGCACGGGGTTAGATACAGACTAAAGATCCCTATACACTTTCCCCATCAAACACTCCCAGGACAGGTACAGCACGGGTTTAGGTACAGAGCAAATCTCCCTCTACACAGTCCACATCAAACACTCCCAGGGCAGGTACGGCACAGGGTTAGATAAAGAGTAAAGCTCCTTCTACACTGTCCCCATCAAACACTCCCAGGACAGGTACAGCACGGGTTTAGGTACAGAGTAAATCTCCCTCTACACAGTACACATCAAACACTCCCAGGAGAGGTACAGCACGGGGTTAGATACAGAGTAAAGCTCCCTCGACACCGTCCCCATTAAACACTCTCAGGGCAGGTACAGCACGGGGTTAGATACAGAGTAAAGCTCCACCTACAGTGTCCCCATCAAACACTCCCAGGACAGGTACAGCACGGGGTTAGATACAGAGTAAAGCTCCCTCTACACTTGCCCCATCAAACACTCCTAGGACAGGTACAGCACGGGGTTAGATACAGGCTAAAGCTCCCTCTACACTGTCCCCATCAAACAGTCCCAGGACAGGTACAGCACGGGGTTAGGTACAGAGTAAATCTCCCTCTACACAGTCCACATCAAACACTCCCAGGACAGGTACAGCACGGGGTTAGATACAGAGTAAAGCTCCCTCTACACCGTCCGTATCAAACACTCCCAGGACAGGTACAGCACCGGGTTAGATACAGAGTAAAGCTCCCTCTACACCGTCCCCATCAAACACTCCCAGGACAGGTAGAGCACGGGGTTAGATACAGAGTAAAGCTCCCTCTACACTGTCCCAATCAAACACTCCCACGACAGGTACAGCACGGCTTTGGATAGATACTAAATTTCCCTCTACATTGTCTCCGTCAAACAATCCCAGGACAGGTTCAGCACGGGGTTAGATACAGAGTAAAGCTCCCTCTACACCGTCCCCATCAAACACTCCCAGGACAGGTACATCACGGGGTTAGATACAGAGTAAAGCTCCCTCTACACTGTCCCCATCAAACACTCCCAGGACAGGTACAGCACGGGGTTAGATACAGAGTAAAGCTCCCTCTACACTGTCCCCATCAAACACACCCAGGACAGGTACAGCACGGGGTTAATAACAGAGTAAAGCTCCCTCTACACCGTCCCCATCAAACACTCCCAGGACAGGTACAGCAAGGCGTTAGATAAAGAGTAAAGCTCCCTCTACACTGTCCCCATCAAACACTCCCAGGACAGGTATAGCACTGGGTTAGATACAGAGTAAAGCTCCTTCTACACTGTCCCCTTTAAACACTCCCAGGACAGGTACAGCACGGGGTTAGATACAGAGTAAACCTCCCTCTACACCGTCCCCGTTCAAACAATCCCAGGACAGGTACAGCACGGGGTTAGATACAGAGTAAAGCTCCCTCTACACTGTCCCCATCAAACACTCCCAGGACAGCTACAGCACGGGGTTAGATACAGAGTAAAGCTCCCTCTACACTGTCCCCATCAAACACCCCCAGGACAGGTACAGCACGGGGTTAGCTACAGAGTAAAGCTCCCTCTACACTGTACCCATCATTCACTCCCAGGGAAGTTATAACAAAGTGTTAGATACAGATTAAAGCTCCCTCTACACTGTCCTCATCTAACAAGCCCAGGACAGGTACAGCACGGGGTTAGATACAGAGTAAAGCTCCCACTACATTGTCCCCATCAAACAATCCAAGGACAGGTTCAGCATGGGATGAAATACAGAGTAAATCTCCCTCTACACTGTCCTCATCAAACACTCCCAGGACAGGTTCAGCACGGGGTTAGATACAGAGTAAAGCTCCCTCTACATTGTCCCCATCAAACAATCCAAGGACAGGTTCAGCATGGGATGAAATACAGAGTAAATCTCCCTCTACACTGTCCCCATCGAACACTCCCAGGACAGGTACAGCACGGGGTTAGATACTGAGTAATTCTCCGTCAACACTGTCCCCATCAAACACTCCCAGGACAGGTACAGCACGGGGTTAGATACAGAGTAAAGCACCCTCTACACTGTCCCCGTCAAACACTCCCAGGACAGGTTCAGCACGGGGTTAGATACAGAGTAAAGCTCCCTCTACAATGTCCCCATCAAACACTCCCAGGATACGTGCAGCACGGGGTTAGATACAGAGTAAAGCTCCCTCTACACTGTCCCCGTCAAACACTCCCAGGACAGGTACAGCACGGGGTTAGATACAGACTAAAGATCCCTATACACTTTCCCCATCAAACACTCCCAGGACAGGTACAGCACGGGTTTAGGTACAGAGCAAATCTCCCTCTACACAGTCCACATCAAACACTCCCAGGGCAGGTACGGCACAGGGTTAGATAAAGAGTAAAGCTCCTTCTACACTGTCCCCATCAAACACTCCCAGGACAGGTACAGCACGGGTTTAGGTACAGAGTAAATCTCCCTCTACACAGTACACATCAAACACTCCCAGGAGAGGTACAGCACGGGGTTAGATACAGAGTAAAGCTCCCTCTACACCGTCCCCATTAAACACTCTCAGGGCAGGTACAGCACGGGGTTAGATACAGAGTAAAGCTCCACCTACAGTGTCCCCATCAAACACTCCCAGGACAGGTACAGCACGGGGTTAGATACAGAGTAAAGCTCCCTCTACACTTGCCCCATCAAACACTCCCAGGACAGGTACAGCACGGGGTTAGATACAGGCTAAAGCTCCCTCTACACTGTCCCCATCAAACAGTCCCAGGACAGGTACAGCACGGGGTTAGGTACAGAGTAAATCTCCCTCTACACAGTCCACATCAAACACTCCCAGGACAGGTACAGCACGGGGTTAAGATACAGAGTAAAGCTCCCTCTACACCGTCCACATCAAACACTCCCAGGACAGGTACAGCACGGGGTTAGATACAGAGTAAAGCTCCCTCTACACCGTCCGTATCAAACACTCCCAGGACAGGTACAGCACGGGGTGAGATAGAGAGTAAACGTCCCTCTACACCGTCCCCATCAAACACCCCCAGGACAGGTACAGCACGGTGTTAGAAACAGAGTAAAGCTCCCTCTACACTGTACCCATCATTCACTCCCAGGGAAGTTATAACAAAGTGTTAGATACAGAGTAAAGCTCCCTCTACACTGTCCCCGTCAAACACTCCCAGGACAGGTTCAGCACGGGGTTAGATACCGAGTAAAGCACCCTCTACAACGTCCCCATCAAACACACCCAGGATACGTGCAGCACGGGGTTAGATACAGAGTAAAGCTCCCTCTACACTGTCCCCGTCAAACACTCCCAGGAAAGGTACAGCACGGGGTTAGATACAGACTAAAGATCCCTATACACTTTCCCCGTCAAACACTCCCAGGACAGGTACAGCATGGGGATAGATACAGAGTAAAGCACCCTCTACACCGTCCCCATCAGACACTACCAGGATAGGTACAGCACGGGGTTAGATACAGAGTAAAGCTCCCTCTACACTGTCCCAATCAAACACCCCCAGGACAGGTAGAGCACGGGGTTAGATACAGATTAATGCTCCCTCTACACTGTACCCACCAAACAGTCCCAGGACAGGTACAGCACGGGGTTAGGTACAGAGTAAATCTCCCTCTACACAGTCCACATCAAACACTCCCAGGACAGGTACAGCACGGGGTTAAGATACAGAGTAAAGCTCCCTCTACACCGTCCACATCAAACACTCCCAGGACAGGTACAGCACGGGGTTAGATACAGAGTAAAGCTCCCTCTACACCGTCCGTATCAAACACTCCCAGGACAGGTAAAGCACCGGGTTAGATACAGAGTAAAGCTCCCTCTACACCGTCCCCATCAAACACTCCCAGGACAGGTAGAGCACGGGGTTAGATAGAGAGTAAAGCTCCCTCTACACTGTCCCAATCAAACACTCCCACGACAGGTACAGCACGGCTTTGGATAGATACTAAATTTCCCTCTACATTGTCTCCGTCAAACAATCCCAGGACAGGTTCAGCACGGGGTTAGATACAGAGTAAAGCTCCCTCTGCACTCTCCCCATCAAACACTCCCAGGACAGGTACAGCACGGGGTTAGATAGACAGTAAACCTCCCTCTACACTGTCCCCATCAAACACTCCCAGGACAGGTACAGCACGGGGTGAGATAGAGAGTAAACGTCCCTCTACACCGTCCCCATCAAACACCCCCAGGACAGGTACAGCACGGTGTTAGAAACAGAGTAAAGCTCCCTCTACACTGTACCCATCATTCACTCCCAGGGAAGTTATAACAAAGTGTTAGATACAGAGTAAAGCTCCCTCTACACTGTCCCCGTCAAACACTCCCAGGACAGGTTCAGCACGGGGTTAGATACCGAGTAAAGCACCCTCTACAACGTCCCCATCAAACACACCCAGGATACGTGCAGCACGGGGTTAGATACAGAGTAAAGCTCCCTCTACACTGTCCCCGTCAAACACTCCCAGGAAAGGTACAGCACGGGGTTAGATACAGACTAAAGATCCCTATACACTTTCCCCGTCAAACACTCCCAGGACAGGTACAGCATGGGGATAGATACAGAGTAAAGCACCCTCTACACCGTCCCCATCAGACACTACCAGGATAGTTACAGCACGGGGTTAGATACAGAGTAAAGCTCCCTCTACACTGTCCCAATCAAACACCCCCAGGACAGGTAGAGCACGGTGTTAGATACAGATTAAAGCTCCCTCTACACTGTACCCATCAAACACTCCCAGGACAGGTACAGCACGGGGTTAGATACAGAGTAAAGCTCCCTCTACACTGTCCACGTCAAACAATCCCAGGACAGATTCAGCACGGGGTTAGGTACAGAGTAAAGCTCCCTCTACATTGTCCACATCAAACATTCCCAGGACAGGTGCAGCACGGGGTTAGATACAGAGTAAAGCTCCCTCTACACTGTCCACGTCAAACAATCCCAGGACAGGTTCCGCACGGGGTTAGATACAGAGTAAATCTCCCTCTACACTGTCCTCATCAAACACTCACAGAACAGATACAGCACGGGGTTAGATACAGAGTAAATCTCCCTCAACACTGTCCCCATCAAACACCCCCAGAACAGGGACAACACGGGTTTAGATACAGAGTAAATCTCCCTCAACACTGTCCCCATCAATCACGCCCAGGACAAGCACAGCACGGGGTTAGATACAGAGTAAAGCTCCCTCTACACTGTCCCCGTCAAACACTCCCAGGACAGGTTCAGCACAGGGTTAGATACAGAGTAAAGCTCCCTCTACAACGACCCCATCAATCCCACCCAGGATACGTACAGCACGGGGTTAGATATAGAGTAAGGCTCCTTCTACACTGTCCCCATCAAACATTCCCAGGACAGCTACAGCACGGGGTTAGATACAGAGTAAATCTCCCTCAACACCGTCCCCATCAAACCCTCCCAGGACAGGTACAGCACGGGGTTAGATACAGAGTAAATCTCCCTCGACACCGTCCACATCAAACCCTCCCAGAACAGGTACAGCACGGGGTTAAATTCAGAGTAAATCTCCCTCTACACGGTCCCCATCAAACACTCCCAGGACAGGTACAGCACGGGGTTAAATTCAGAGTAAAGCTCCCTCTATACCGTCACCATCAAACACTCCCAGGACTGGTACAGCACGGGGTTAGATACAGAGTAAAGCTCCCTCTACACTTGCCCCATCAAACACTCCCAGGATAGGTACAGCACGGGGTTACATACAGGGTAAAGCTCCCTCTACACTGTCCCCATCAAACACTCCCAGGACAGGTACAGCACGGGGTTAGGTACAGAGTAAATCTCCCTCTACACAGTCCACATCAAACACTCCCAGGAAAGGTACAGCACGGGGTTAGATACAGAGTAAATCTCCCTCTACACAGTCCACATCAAACACTCCCAGGACAGGTACAGCACGGGGTTAAGATACAGAGTAAAGCTCCCTCTACACCGTCCACATCAAACACTCCCAGGACAGATACAGCACGGGGTTAGATACAGAGTAAAGCTCCCTCTACACCGTCCGTATCAAACACTCCCAGGACAGGTACAGCACGGGGTTAGATACATTGTAAAGCTCCCCCTACACTTTCCCCATCAAACACTCCCAGGACAGGTAGAGCACGGGGTTAGATACAGAGTAAAGCTCCCTCTACACCGTCCCCATCAAACACTCCCAAGACAGGTAGAGCACGGGGTTAGATACAGAGTAAAGCTCCCTCTACACTGTCCCAATCAAACACTCCCACGACAGGTACAGCACGGCTTTGGATAGATAGTAAATTTCCCTCTACATTGTCTCCGTCAAACAATCCCAGGACAGGTTCAGCACGGGGTTAGATACAGAGTAAAGCTCCCTCTTCACTGTCCCCAACAAACACTCCCAGGACAGGTACAGCACGGGGTTAGATAGACAGTAAACCTCCCTCTACACTGTCCCCATCAAACACTCCCAGGACAGGTACAGCACGGGGTGAGATAGAGAGTAAACGTCCCTCTACACCGTCCCCATCAAACACCCCCAGGACAGGTACAGCACGGTGTTAGAAACAGAGTAAAGCTCCCTCTACACTGTACCCATCATTCACTCCCAGGGAAGTTATAACAAAGTGTTAGATACAGAGTAAGGCTCCCTCTACACTGTCCCCGTCAAACACTCCCAGGACAGGTTCAGCACGGGGTTAGATACCGAGTAAAGCACCCTCTACAACGTCCCCATCAAACACACCCAGGATACGTGCAGCACGGGGTTAGATACAGAGTAAAGCTCCCTCTACACTGTCCCCGTCAAACACTCCCAGGACAGGTACAGCACGGGGTTAGATACAGACTAAAGATCCCTATACACCTTCCCCATCAAACACTCCCAGGACAGGTACAGCACGGGGTTAGATACAGAGTAAAGCACCCTCTACACCGTCCCCATCAAACACTACCAGGATAGGTACAGCACGGGGTTAGATACAGAGTAAAGCTCCCTCTACACTGTCCCCATCAAACACCCCCAGGACAGGTAGAGCACGGGGTTAGATACAGATTAAAGCTCCCTCTACACTGTACCCATCAAACACTCCCAGGACAGGTACAGCACGGGGTTAGATACAGAGTAAAGCTCCCTCTACACTGTCCCCATCAAACACTCCCAGGACAGGTACAGCACGGAGTTAGATACAGAGTAAAGCTCCCTCTACACTTGCCCCATCAAACACTTCCAGGACAGGTACAGCAGGGGGTTAGATACAGAGTAAAGCTCCCTCTACAGTGTCCCCATGAAACACTCCCAGGACAGGTACAGCACGGGGTTAGATACAGAGTAAAGCTCCCTCTACACTTGCCCCATCAGACACTCCCAGGACAGGTGCAGCACGGGGTTAGATACAGGGTAAAGCTCCCTCTACAGTGTCCCCATGAAACACTCCCAGGACAGGTTCAGCACGGGGTTAGATACAGAGTAAATCTCCCTCTACACAGTCCACATCAAACACTCCCAGGAAAGGTACAGCATGGGGTTAGGTACAGAGTAAAGCTCCCTCTACACAGTCCACATCAAACACTCCCAGGAAAGGTACGGCACGGGTTAAGATACAGAGTAAAGCTCCCTCTGCACTGTCCCCATCAACACTCCCAGGACAGGTACAGCACGGGGTAGAAAGAGAATAAAGCTCCCTCTATACTGTCCCCTTTAAACACTCCAAGGACAGGTACAGCACGGCGTTAGATACAGAGTAAACCTCCGTCTTCACTGTCCCAATCAAACACTCCCAGGACAGGTACAGCACGGGGTTAGATACAGAGTAAAGTTCCCTCTACACTGTCCCCATCAAACACTCCCAGGACAGGTATAGCACGGGGTGAGATACAGAGTAAAGCTCCCTCTATACTGTCCCCTTTAAACACTCCAAGGACAGGTACAGCACGGGGATAGATACAGAGTAAAGCTCCCTCTACAACATCCCCATCAAACACTCCCAGGACAGGTACAGCACGGGGTTAAATACAGAGTAAAGCTCCCTCGACACGGCCCCATCAAACACTCCCAGGACAGGTACAGCACGGGGTTAGATACAGCGTAAAGCTCACTCTACACTGTACCCATCAAACACTCCCAGGACAGGTACAGCACGGGGTTAGATACAGAGTAAAGCTCCCTTTATACTGTCCCTTTTGAACACTCCAAGGACAGGTACAGCACGGGGATAGATACAGAGTAAAGCTCCCTCTACACTGTCCCCATCAAACACTCCCAGGACAGGTACAGCACGGGGTTAGATACAGAGTAAAGCTCCCTCTTCACTGTCCCCATCAAACACTCCCAGGACAGGTACAGCACGGGGTTAGATACAGAGCAAAGCTCCCTCTACACCGTCCCCATCAAACACTCCCAGGACAGGTACAGCCCGGGGTTAGATACAGCTTAAAGCTCACTCTACACTGTACCCATCATACACTCCCAGGAAAGTTATAAGAAAGTGTTCGACACAGATTAAAGCTCCCTCTACACTGTCCACGTCAAAAAATCCCAGGACAGGTTCATCAAGGGGTTAGATACAGATTAAAGCTCCCTCTACACTGTCCACGTCAAACAATCCCAGGACAGGTTCCGCATGGGGTTAGGTACAGAGTACAGCTCCCTCTACATTGTCCCCATCAAACAATCCCAGGACAGGTTCAGCATGGGATGAAATAAAGAGTAAATCTCCCTCTACACTGTCCCCATCAAACACCCCCAGAACAGGGACAACACGGGTTTAGATACAGAGTAAATCTCCCTCAACACTGTCCCCATCAAACACTCCCAGGACAGGCACAGCACGGGGTTAGATACAGAGTAAATCTCCCTTTACACTGTCCCCATCAAACACTCCCAGGACAGGTACAGCACGGGGTTAGATACAGAGTAAAGCTCCCTCTACACTGTCCCCATCAAACACTCCCAGGACAGGTACAGCACGGGGTTAGATACAGAGTAAAGCTCCCTCTACACTGTCCCCATCAAACACACCCAGGACAGGTACAGCACGGGGTTAATAACAGAGTAAAGCTCCCTCTACACCGTCCCCATCAAACACTCCCAGGACAGGTACAGCAAGGCGTTAGATAAAGAGTAAAGCTCCCTCTACACTGTCCCCATCAAACACTCCCAGGACAGGTATAGCACTGGGTTAGATACAGAGTAAAGCTCCTTCTACACTGTCCCCTTTAAACACTCCCAGGACAGGTACAGCACGGGGTTAGATACAGAGTAAACCTCCCTCTACACCGTCCCCGTTCAAACAATCCCAGGACAGGTACAGCACGGGGTTAGATACAGAGTAAAGCTCCCTCTACACTGTCCCCATCAAACACTCCCAGGACAGCTACAGCACGGGGTTAGATACAGAGTAAAGCTCCCTCTACACTGTCCCCATCAAACACCCCCAGGACAGGTACAGCACGGGGTTAGCTACAGAGTAAAGCTCCCTCTACACTGTACCCATCATTCACTCCCAGGGAAGTTATAACAAAGTGTTAGATACAGATTAAAGCTCCCTCTACACTGTCCTCATCTAACAAGCCCAGGACAGGTACAGCATGGGGTTAGATACAGAGTAAAGCTCCCACTACATTGTCCCCATCAAACAATCCAAGGACAGGTTCAGCATGGGATGAAATACAGAGTAAATCTCCCTCTACACTGTCCTCATCAAACACTCCCAGGACAGGTTCAGCACGGGGTTAGATACAGAGTAAAGCTCCCTCTACATTGTCCCCATCAAACAATCCAAGGACAGGTTCAGCATGGGATGAAATACAGAGTAAATCTCACTCTACACTGTCCCCATCGAACACTCCCAGGACAGGTACAGCACGGGGTTAGATACTGAGTAATTCTCCGTCAACACTGTCCCCATCAAACACTCCCAGGACAGGTACAGCACGGGGTTAGATACAGAGTAAAGCACCCTCTACACTGTCCCCGTCAAACACTCCCAGGACAGGTTCAGCACGGGGTTAGATACAGAGTAAAGCTCCCTCTACAATGTCCCCATCAAATACTCCCAGGATACGTGCAGCACGGGGTTAGATACAGAGTAAAGCTCCCTCCACACTGTCCCCGTCAAACACTCCCAGGACAGGTACAGCACGGGGTTAGATACAGACTAAAGATCCCTATACACTTTCCCCATCAAACACTCCCAGGACAGGTACAGCACGGGTTTAGGTACAGAGCAAATCTCCCTCTACACAGTCCACATCAAACACTCCCAGGGCAGGTACGGCACAGGGTTAGATAAAGAGTAAAGCTCCTTCTACACCGTCCCCATCAAACACTCCCAGGACAGGTGGAGCACGGGGTTAGATACAGAGTAAATCTCCCTCTACACTGTCCTCATCAAACACTCCCACGACAGGTACAGCACGGCTTTGGATAGATAGTAAATTTCCCTCTACATTGTCTCCGTCAAACAATCCCAGGACAGGTTCAGCACGGGGATAGATACAGAGTAAAGCTCCCTCTTCACTGTCCCCATCAAACACTCCCAGGACAGGTACAGCACGGGGTTAGATAGACAGTAAACCTCCCTCTACACTGTACCCATCATTCACTCCCAGGGAAGTTATAACAAAGTGTTAGATCCAGAGTAAAGCTCCCTCTACACTGTCCCAGTCAAACACTCCCAGGACAGGTTCAGCACGGGGTTAGATACCGAGTAAAGCACCCTCTACAACGTCCCCATCAAACACACCCAGGATACGTGCAGCACGGGGTTAGATACAGAGTAAAGCTCCCTCTACACCGTCCCCATCAAACACTCCCAGGACAGGTACAGCACGGGGTTAGATACAGAGTAAATCTCCCTCTACACTGTCCTCATCAAACACTCCCACGACAGGTACAGCACGGCTTTGGATAGATAGTAAATTTCCCTCTTCATTGTCTCCGTCAAACAATCCCAGGACAGGTTCAGCACGGGGATAGATACAGAGTAAAGCTCCCTCTTCACTGTCCCCATCAAACACTCCCAGGACAGGTACAGCACGGGGTTAGATAGACAGTAAACCTCCCTCTACACTGTACCCATCATTCACTCCCAGGGAAGTTATAACAAAGTGTTAGATACAGAGTAAAGCTCCCTCTACACTGTCCCCGTCAAACACTCCCAGGACAGGTTCAGCACGGGGTTAGATACCGAGTAATGCACCCTCTACAACGTCCCCATCAAACACACCCAGGATACGTGCAGCACGGGGTTAGATACAGAGTAAAGCTCCCTCTACACTGTCCCCGTCAAACACTCCCAGGACAGGTACAGCACGGGGTTAGATACAGACTAAAGATCCCTATACACTTTCCCCATCAAACACTCCCAGGACAGGTACAGCACGGGGTTAGATACAGAGTAAAGCACCCTCTACACCGTCCCCATCAAACACTACCAGGATAGGTACAGCACGGGGTTAGATACAGAGTAAAGCTCCCTCTACACTGTCCCCATCAAACACCCCCAGGACAGGTAGAGCACGGGGTTAGATACAGATTAAAGCTCCCTCTACACTGTACCCATCAAACACTCCCAGGACAGGTACAGCACGGGGTTAGATACAGAGTAAAGCTCCCTCTACACTGTCCACGTCAAACAATCCCAGGACAGATTCAGCACGGGGTTAGGTACAGAGTAAAGCTCCCTCTACATTGTCCCCATCAAACATTCCCAGGACAGGTGCAGCACGGGGTTAGATACAGAGTAAATCTCCCTCTACACTGTCCTCATCAAACACTCACCGAACAGATACAGCACGGGGTTAGATACAGAGTAAATCTCCCTCAACACTGTCCCCATCAAACACCCCCAGAACAGGGACAACACGGGTTTAGATACAGAGTAAATCTCCCTCAACACTGTCCCCATCAAACACTCCCAGGACAAGCACAGCACGGGGTTAGATACAGAATAAAGCTCCCTCTACACTGTCCCCGTCAAACACTCCCAGGACAGGTTAAGCACGGGTTTAGATACAGAGTAAGGCTCCCTCTACAACGACCCCATCAATCCCACCCAGGATACGTACAGCACGGGGTTAGATATAGAGTAAAGCTCCTTCTACACTGTCCCCATCAAACATTCCCAGGACAGCTACAGCACGGGGTTAGATACAGAGTAAATCTCCCTCAACACCGTCCCCATCAAACCCTCCCAGGACAGGTACAGCACGGGGTTAGATACAGAGTAAATCTCCCTCGACACCGTCCCCATCAAACCCTCCCAGAACAGGTACAGCACGGGGTTAAATTCAGAGTAAATCTCCCTCTACACGGTCCCCATCAAACACTCCCAGGACAGGTACAGCACGGGGTTAAATTCAGAGTAAAGCTCCCTCTACACCGTCCCCATCAAACACTCCCAGGACAGGTACAGCACGGGGTTAGATACAGAGTAAAGCTCCCTCTATACCGTCCCCATCAAACACTCCCAGGACAGGTACAGCACGGGGTTAGATACAGAGTGAAGCTCCCTGTACACCGTCCCCATCAAACACTCCCAGGACAGGTACAGCACGGGGTTAGATACAGAGTAAATCTCCCTCTACACTGTCCCCATCAAACACTCCAAGGACAGGTACAGCACGGGGTTAGATACAGAGTAAAGCTCCCTCTACACTGTCCCCATCAAACACTCCCAGGACAGGTACAGTACGGGTTTAGATACAGAGTAATTCTCCCTCTACACTGTCCCCAGCAAACACTCCCAGGACAGGTACAGCACGGGGTTAGATACAGAGTAAATCTCCCTCTACACTGTCCCCATCAAACACTCCCAGGACAGGTACAGCACGGGGTTAGATACAGAGTAAAGCTCCCTCTACACTGTCCCCATCAAACACTCCCAGGACAGGTACAGTACGGGGTTAGATACAGAGTAAATCTCTCTCTACACTGTCCCCATCAAACACTCCCAGGGCAGTTACAGCACGGGGTTAGATACAGAGTAAAGCTCCCTCTACACTGTCCCCATCAAACACTCCCAGGACAGGTACAGCACGGGGTTAGATACAGAGTAAATCTCCCTCTACACTGTCCCCATCAAACACTCCCAGGACAGGTACAGCACGGGGTTAGATACAGAGTAAATCTCCCTCTACACTGTACCCATCATTCACTCCCAGGGAAGTTATAACAAAGTGTTAGATACAGAGTAAAGCTCCCTCTACACTGTCCCCGTCAAACACTCCCAGGACAGGTTCAGCACGGGTTAGATACCGAGTAAAGCACCCTCTACAACGTCCCCATCAAACACACCCAGGATACGTGCAGCACGGGGTTAGATACAGAGTAAAGCTCCCTCTACACTGTCCCCGTCAAACACTCCCAGGACAGGTACAGCACGGGGTTAGATACAGACTAAAGATCCCTATACACTTTCCCCGTCAATCACTCCCAGGACAGGTACAGCATGGGGATAGATACAGAGTAAAGCACCCTCTACACCGTCCCCATCAGACACTACCAGGATAGGTACAGCACGGGGTTAGATACAGAGTAAAGCTCCCTCTACACTGTCCCCATCAAACACCCCCAGGACAGGTAGAGCACGGGGTTAGATACAGATTAAAGCTCCCTCTACACTGTCCACGTCAAACAATCCCAGGACAGATTCAGCACGGGGTTAGGTACAGAGTAAAGCTCCCTCTACATTGTCCACATCAAACATTCCCAGGACAGGTGCAGCACGGGGTTAGATACAGAGTAAAGCTCCCTCTACACTGTCCACGTCAAACAATCCCAGGACAGGTTCCGCACGGGGTTAGATACAGAGTAAATCTCCCTCTACACTGTCCTCATCAAACACTCACAGAACAGATACAGCACGGGGTTAGATACAGAGTAAATCTCCCTCAACACTGTCCCCATCAAACACCCCCAGAACAGGGACAACACGGGTTTAGATACAGAGCAAATCTCCCTCAACACTGTCCCCATCAATCACGCCCAGGACAAGCACAGCACGGGGTTAGATACAGAGTAAAGCTCCCTCTACACTGTCCCCGTCAAACACTCCCAGGACAGGTTCAGCACAGGGTTAGATACAGAGTAAAGCTCCCTCTACAACGACCCCATCAATCCCACCCAGGATACGTACAGCACGGGGTTAGATATAGAGTAAGTCTCCTTCTACACTGTCCCCATCAAACATTCCCAGGACAGATACAGCACGGGGTTAGATACAGAGTAAATCTCCCTCAACACCGTCCCCATCAAACCCTCCCAGGACAGGTACAGCACGGGGTTAGATACAGAGTAAATCTCCCTCGACACCGTCCCCATCAAACCCTCCCAGAACAGGTACAGCACGGGGTTAAATTCAGAGTAAATCTCCCTCTACACGGTCCCCATCAAACACTCCCAGGACAGGTACAGCACGGGGTTAAATTCAGAGTAAAGCTCCCTCTACACGGTCCCCATCAAACACTCCCAGGACAGGTACAGCACGGGGTTAGATACAGAGTAAAGCTCCCTCTATACCGTCACCATCAAACACTCCCAGGACTGGTACAGCACGGGGTTAGATACAGAGTAAAGCTCCCTCTACACTTGCCCCATCAAACACTCCCAGGACAGGTACAGCACGGGGTTAGATACAGGGTAAAGCTCCCTCTACACTGTCCCCATCAAACACTCCCAGGACAGGTACAGCACTGGGTTAGGTACAGAGTAAATCTCCCTCTACACAGTCCACATCAAACACTCCCAGGAAAGGTACAGCACGGGGTTAGATACAGAGTAAATCTCCCTCTACACAGTCCACATCAAACACTCCCAGGACAGGTACAGCACGGGGTTAAGATACAGAGTAAAGCTCCCTCTACACCGTCCACATCAAACACTCCCAGGACAGGTACAGCACGGGGTTAGATACAGAGTAAAGCTCCCTCTACACCGTCCGTATCAAACACTCCCTGGACAGGTACAGCACGGGGTTAGATACATTGTAAAGCTCCCCCTACACTTTCCCCATCAAACACTCCCAGGACAGGTAGAGCACGGGGTTAGATACAGAGTAAAGCTCCCTCTACACCGTCCCCATCAAACACTCCCAGGACAGGTAGAGCACGGGGTTAGATACAGAGTAAAGCTCCCTCTACACTGTCCCAATCAAACACTCCCACGACAGGTACAGCACGGCTTTGGATAGATAGTAAATTTCCCTCTACATTGTCTCCGTCAAACAATCCCAGGACAGGTTCAGCACGGGGTTAGATACAGAGTAAAGCTCCCTCTTCACTGTCCCCATCAAACACTCCCAGGACAGGTACAGCACGGGGTTAGATAGACAGTAAACCTCCCTCTACACTGTCCCCATCAAACACTCCCAGGACAGGTACAGCACGGGGTGAGATAGAGAGTAAACGTCCCTCTACACCGTCCCCATCAAACACCCCCAGGACAGGTACAGCACGGTGTTAGAAACAGAGTAAAGCTCCCTCTACACTGTACCCATCATTCACTCCCAGGGAAGTTATAACAAAGTGTTAGATACAGAGTAAGGCTCCCTCTACACTGTCCCCGTCAAACACTCCCAGGACAGGTTCAGCACGGGGTTAGATACCGAGTAAAGCACCCTCTACAACGTCCCCATCAAACACACCCAGGATACGTGCAGCACGGGGTTAGATACAGAGTAAAGCTCCCTCTACACTGTCCCCGTCAAACACTCCCAGGACAGGTACAGCACGGGGTTAGATACAGACTAAAGATCCCTATACACTTTCCCCATCAAACACTCCCAGGACAGGTACAGCACGGGGTTAGATACAGAGTAAAGCACCCTCTACACCGTCCCCATCAAACACTACCAGGATAGGTACAGCACGGGGTTAGATACAGAGTAAAGCTCCCTCTACACTGTCCCCATCAAACACCCCCAGGACAGGTAGAGCACGGGGTTAGATACAGATTAAAGCTCCCTCTACACTGTACCCATCAAACACTCCCAGGACAGGTACAGCACGGGGTTAGATACAGAGTAAAGCTCCCTCTACACTGTCCCCATCAAACACTCCCAGGACAGGTACAGCACGGAGTTAGATACAGAGTAAAGCTCCCTCTACACTTGCCCCATCAAACACTTCCAGGACAGGTACAGCACGGGGTTAGATACAGGGTAAAGCTCCCTCTACAGTGTCCCCATGAAACACTCCCAGGACAGGTACAGCACGGGGTTAGATACAGAGTAAAGCTCCCTCTACACTTGCCCCATCAGACACTCCCAGGACAGGTACAGCACGGGGTTAGATACAGGGTAAAGCTCCCTCTACAGTGTCCCCATGAAACACTCCCAGGACAAGTACAGCACGGGGTTAGATATAGAGTAAATCTCCCTCTACAGAGTCCACATCAAACACTCCCAGGAAAGGTACAGCATGGGGTTAGGTACAGAGTAAAGCTCCCTCTACACAGTCCACATCAAACACTCCCAGGAAAGGTACGGCACGGGTTAAGATACAGAGTAAAGCTCCCTCTGCACTGTCCCCATCAACACTCCCAGGACAGGTACAGCACGGGGTAGATAGAGAGTAAAGCTCCCTCTATACTGTCCCCTTTAAACACTCCAAGGACAGGTACAGCACGGCGTTAGATACAGAGTAAACCTCCCTCTTCACTGTCCCAATCAAACACTCCCAGGACAGGTACAGCACGGCGTTAGATACAGAGTAAAGTTCCCTCTACACTGTCCCCATCAAACACTCCCAGGACAGGTATAGCACGGGGTGAGATACAGAGTAAAGCTCCCTCTATACTGTCCCCTTTAAACACTCCAAGGACAGGTACAGCACGGGGATAGATACAGAGTAAAGCTCCCTCTACAACATCCCCATCAAACACTCCCAGGACAGGTACAGCACGGGGTTAAATACAGAGTAAAGCTCCCTCGACACGGCCCCATCAAACACTCCCAGGACAGGTACAGCACGGGGTTAGATACAGCGTAAAGCTCACTCTACACTGTACCCATCAAACACTCCCAGGACAGGTACAGCACGGGGTTAGATACAGAGTAAAGCTCCCTTTATACTGTCCCTTTTAAACACTCCAAGGACAGGTACAGCACGGGGATAGATACAGAGTAAAGCTCCCTCTACACTGTCCCCATCAAACACTCCCAGGACAGGTACAGCACGGGGTTAGATACAGAGTAAAGCTCCCTCTTCACTGTCCCCATCAAACACTCCCAGGACAGGTACAGCACGGGGTTAGATACAGAGCAAAGCTCCCTCTACACCGTCCCCATCAAACACTCCCAGGACAGGTACAGCCCGGGGTTAGATACAGCTTAAAGCTCACTCCACACTGTACCCATCATACACTCCCAGGAAAGTTATAAGAAAGTGTTCGACACAGATTAAATCTCCCTCTACACTGCCCACGTCAAAAACTCCCAGGACAGGTTCATCAAGGGGTTAGATACAGATTAAAGCTCCCTCTACACTGTCCACGTCAAACAATCCCAGGACAGGTTCCGCATGGGGTTAGGTACAGAGTACAGCTCCCTCTACATTGTCCCCATCAAACAATCCCAGGACAGGTTCAGCATGGGATGAAATAAAGAGTAAATCTCCCTCTACACTGTCCCCATCAAACACCCCCAGAACAGGGACAACACGGGTTTAGATACAGAGTAAATCTCCCTCAACACTGTCCCCATCAAACACTCCCAGGACAGGCACAGCACGGGGTTAGATACAGAGTAAATCTCCCTTTACACTGTCCCCATCAAACACTCCCAGGACAGGTACAGCACGGGGTTAGATACAGAGTAAAGCTCCCTCTACACTGTCCCCATCAAACACTCCCAGGACAGGTACAGCACGGGGTTAGATACAGAGTAAAGCTCCCTCTACACTGTCCCCATCAAACACACCCAGGACAGGTACAGCACGGGGTTAATAACAGAGTAAAGCTCCCTCTACACCGTCCCCATCAAACACTCCCAGGACAGGTACAGCAAGGCGTTAGATAAAGAGTAAAGCTCCCTCTACACTGTCCCCATCAAACACTCCCAGGACAGGTATAGCACTGGGTTAGATACAGAGTAAAGCTCCTTCTACACTGTCCCCTTTAAACACTCCCAGGACAGGTACAGCACGGGGTTAGATACAGAGTAAACCTCCCTCTACACCGTCCCCGTTCAAACAATCCCAGGACAGGTACAGCACGGGGTTAGATACAGAGTAAAGCTCCCTCTACACTGTCCCCATCAAACACTCCCAGGACAGCTACAGCACGGGGTTAGATACAGAGTAAAGCTCCCTCTACACTGTCCCCATCAAACACCCCCAGGACAGTTACAGCACGGGGTTAGCTACAGAGTAAAGCTCCCTCTACACTGTACCCATCATTCACTCCCAGGGAAGTTATAACAAAGTGTTAGATACAGATTAAAGCTCCCTCTACACTGTCCTCATCTAACAAGCCCAGGACAGGTGCAGCACGGGGTTAGATACAGAGTAAAGCTCCCACTACATTGTCCCCATCAAACAATCCAAGGACAGGTTCAGCATGGGATGAAATACAGAGTAAATCTCCCTCTACACTGTCCTCATCAAACACTCCCAGGACAGGTTCAGCACGGGGTTAGATACAGAGTAAAGCTCCCTCTACATTGTCCCCATCAAACAATCCAAGGACAGGTTCAGCATGGGATGAAATACAGAGTAAATCTCCCTCTACACTGTCCCCATCGAACACTCCCAGGACAGGTACAGCACGGGGTTAGATACTGAGTAATTCTCCGTCAACACTGTCCCCATCAAACACTCCCAGGACAGGTACAGCACGGGGTTAGATACAGAGTAAAGCACCCTCTACACTGTCCCCGTCAAACACTCCCAGGACAGGTTCAGCACGGGGTTAGATACAGAGTAAAGCTCCCTCGACAATGTCCCCATCAAACACTCCCAGGATACGTGCAGCACGGGGTTAGATACAGAGTAAAGCTCCCTCTACACTGTCCCCGTCAAACACTCCCAGGACAGGTACAGCACGGGGTTAGATACAGACTAAAGATCCCTATACACTTTCCCCATCAAACACTCCCAGGACAGGTACAGCACGGGTTTAGGTACAGAGCAAATCTCCCTCTACACAGTCCACATCAAACACTCCCAGGGCAGGTACGGCACAGGGTTAGATAAAGAGTAAAGCTCCTTCTACACCGTCCCCATCAAACACTCCCAGGACAGGTAGAGCACGGGGTTAGATACAGAGTAAAGCTCCCTCTACACTGTCCCCATCAAACACTCCCAGGACAGCTACAGCACGGGGTTAGATACAGAGTAAAGCTCCCTCTACACTGTCCCCATCAAACACCCCCAGGACAGGTACAGCACGGGGTTAGCTACAGAGTAAAGCTCCCTCTACACAGTCCCCATCAAACACTCACAGGACAGGTACAGCACGGGGTTAGATAAAGAGTAAAGCTCCTTCTACACCGTCCCCATCAAACACTCCCAGGACAGGTAGAGCACGGGGTTAGATACAGAGTAAAGCTCCCTCTACACTGTCCCAATCAAACACTCCCACGACAGGTACAGCACGGCTTTGGATAGATAGTAAATTTCCCTCTACATTGTCTCCGTCAAACAATCCCAGGACAGGTTCAGCACGGGGTTAGATACAGAGTAAAGCTCCCTCTTCACTGTCCCCATCAAACACTCCCAGGACAGGTACAGCACGGGGTTAGATAGACAGTAAACCTCCCTCTACACTGTACCCATCATTCACTCCCAGGGAAGTTATAACAAAGTGTTAGATACAGAGTAAAGCTCCCTCTACACTGTCCCCGTCAAACACTCCCAGGACAGGTTCAGCACGGGGTTAGATACCGAGTAAAGCACCCTCTACAACGTCCCCATCAAACACACCCAGGATACGTGCAGCACGGGGTTAGATACAGAGTAAATCTCCCTCTACACTGTCCTCATCAAACACTCACAGAACAGATACAGCACGGGGTTAGATACAGAGTAAATCTCCCTCAACACTGTCCCCATCAAACACCCCCAGAACAGGGACAGCACGGGGTTAGATACAGAATAAAGCTCCCTCTACACTGTCCCCATCAAACACCCCCAGGACAGGTAGAGCACGGGGTTAGATACAGATTAAAGCTCCCTCTACACTGTACCCATCAAACACTCCCAGGACAGGTACAGCACGGGGTTAGATACAGAGTAAAGCTCCCTCTACACTGTCCACGTCAAACAATCCCAGGACAGATTCAGCACGGGGTTAGGTACAGAGTAAAGCTCCCTCTACATTGTCCCCATCAAACATTCCCAGGACAGGTGCAGCACGGGGTTAGATACAGAGTAAATCTCCCTCTACACTGTCCTCATCAAACACTCACAGAACAGATACAGCACGGGGTTAGATACAGAGTAAATCTCCCTCAACACTGTCCCCATCAAACACCCCCAGAACAGGGACAGCACGGGGTTAGATACAGAATAAAGCTCCCTCTACACTGTCCCCGTCAAACACTCCCAGGACAGGTTAAGCACGGGTTTAGATACAGAGTAAGGCTCCCTCTACAACGACCCCATCAATCCCACCCAGGATACGTACAGCACGGGGTTAGATATAGAGTAAAGCTCCTTCTACACTGTCCCCATCAAACATTCCCAGGACAGCTACAGCACGGGGTTAGATACAGAGTAAATCTCTTTCAACACCGTCCCCATCAAACCCTCCCAGGACAGGTACAGCACGGGGTTAGATACAGAGTAAATCTCCCTCTACACCGTCCCCATCAAACACTCCCAGGACAGGTACAGCACGGGGTTAGATACAGAGTAAATCTCCCTCGACACCGTCCCCATCAAACCCTCCCAGAACAGGTACAGCACGGGGTTAAATTCAGAGTAAATCTCCCTCTACACGGTCCCCATCAAACACTCCCAGGACAGGTACAGCACGGGGTTAAATTCAGAGTAAAGCTCCCTCTACACGGTCCCCATCAAACACTCCCAGGACAGGTACAGCACGGGGTTAGATACAGAGTAAAGCTCCCTCTATACCGTCCCCATCAAACACTCCCAGGACAGGTACAGCACGGGGTTAGATACAGAGTAAAGCTCCCTGTACACCGTCCCCATCAAACACTCCCAGGACAGGTACAGCACGGGGTTAGATACAGAGTAAATCTCCCTCTACACTGTCCCCATCAAACACTCCAAGGACAGGTACAGCACGGGGTTAGATACAGAGTAAAGCTCCCTCTACACTGTCCCCATCAAACACTCCCAGGACAGGTACAGTACGGGGTTAGATACAGAGTAAAGCTCCCTCTACACTGTCCCCATCAAACACTCCCAGGGCAGGTACAGCACGGGGTTAGATACAGAGTAATTCTCCCTCTACACTGTCCCCAGCAAACACTCCCAGGACAGGTACAGCACAGGGTTAGATACAGAGTAAATCTCCCTCTACACTGTCCCCATCAAACACTCCCAGGACAGGTACAGCACAGGGTTAGATACAGAGTAAATCTCCCTCTACACTGTCCCCATCAAACACTCCCAGGACAGGTACAGCACGGGGTTAGATACAGAGTAAAGCTCCCTCTACACTGTCCCCATCAAACACTCCCAGGACAGGTACAGCACAGGGTTAGATACAGAGTAAATCTCCCTCTACACCGTCCCCATCAAACACTCCCAGGACAGGTACAGCACGGGGTTAGATACAGAGTAAAGCTCCCTCTACACTGTCCCCATCAAACACTCCCAGGACAGGTACAGCACGGGGTTAGATACAGAGTAAAGCTCCCTCTACACTGTCCCCATCAAACACTCCCAGGACAGGTACAGCACGGGGTTAGATACAGAGTAAAGCTCCCTCTACACCGTCCGTATCAAACACTCCCAGGACAGGTACAGCACGGGGTTAGATACATTGTAAAGCTCCCCCTACACTTTCCCCATCAAACACTCCCAGGACAGGTAGAGCACGGGGTTAGATACAGAGTAAAGCTCCCTCTACACCGTCCCCATCAAACACTCCCAGGACAGGTAGAGCACGGGGTTAGATACAGAGTAAAGCTCCCTTTATACTGTCCCTTTTAAGCACTCCAAGGACAGGTACAGCACGGGGATAGATACAGAGTAAAGCTCCCTCTACACTGTCCCCATCAAACACTCCCAGGACAGGTACAGCACGGGGTTAGATACAGAGTAAAGCTCCCTCTTCACTGTCCCCATCAAACACTCCCAGGACAGGTACAGCACGGGGTTAGATACAGAGCAAAGCTCCCTCTACACCGTCCCCATCAAACACTCCCAGGACAGGTACAGCCCGGGGTTAGATACAGCTTAAAGCTCACTCTACACTGTACCCATCATACACTCCCAGGAAAGTTATAAGAAAGTGTTCGACACAGATTAAAGCTCCCTCTACACTGTCCACGTCAAAAAATCCCAGGACAGGTTCATCAAGGGGTTAGATACAGATTAAAGCTCCCTCTACACTGTCCACGTCAAACAATCCCAGGACAGGTTCCGCATGGGGTTAGGTACAGAGTACAGCTCCCTCTACATTGTCCCCATCAAACAATCCCAGGACAGGTTCAGCATGGGATGAAATAAAGAGTAAATCTCCCTCTACACTGTCCCCATCAAACACCCCCAGAACAGGGACAACACGGGTTTAGATACAGAGTAAATCTCCCTGTACACTGTCCCCATCAAACACTCCCAGGACAGGTACAGCACGGGGTTAGATACAGAGTAAAGCTCCCTCTACACTGTCCCCATCAAACACTCCCAGGACAGGTACAGCACGGGGTTAGATACAGAGTAAAGCTCCCTCTACACTGTCCCCATCAAACACACCCAGGACAGGTAAAGCACGGGGTTAATAACAGAGTAAAGCTCCCTCTACACCGTCCCCATCAAACACTCCCAGGACAGGTACAGCAAGGCGTTAGATAAAGAGTAAAGCTCCCTCTACACTGTCCCCATCAAACACTCCCAGGACAGGTATAGCACTGGGTTAGATACAGAGTAAAGCTCCTTCTACACTGTCCCCTTTAAACACTCCCAGGACAGGTACAGCACGGGGTTAGATACAGAGTAAACCTCCCTCTACACCGTCCCCGTTCAAACAATCCCAGGACAGGTACAGCACGGGGTTAGATACAGAGTAAAGCTCCCTCTACACTGTCCCCATCAAACACTCCCAGGACAGCTACAGCACGGGGTTAGATACAGAGTAATTCTCCCTCTACACTGTCCCCAGCAAACACTCCCAGGACAGGTACAGCACAGGGTTAGATACAGAGTAAATCTCCCTCTACACTGTCCCCATCAAACACTCCCAGGACAGGTACAGCACAGGGTTAGATACAGAGTAAATCTCCCTCTACACTGTCCCCATCAAACACTCCCAGGACAGGTACAGCACGGGGTTAGATACAGAGTAAAGCTCCCTCTACACTGTCCCCATCAAACACTCCCAGGACAGGTACAGCACAGGGTTAGATACAGAGTAAATCTCCCTCTACACCGTCCCCATCAAACACTCCCAGGACAGGTACAGCACGGGGTTAGATACAGAGTAAAGCTCCCTCTACACTGTCCCCATCAAACACTCCCAGGACAGGTACAGCACGGGGTTAGATACAGAGTAAAGCTCCCTCTACACTGTCCCCATCAAACACTCCCAGGACAGGTACAGCACGGGGTTAGATACAGAGTAAAGCTCCCTCTACACCGTCCGTATCAAACACTCCCAGGACAGGTACAGCACGGGGTTAGATACATTGTAAAGCTCCCCCTACACTTTCCCCATCAAACACTCCCAGGACAGGTAGAGCACGGGGTTAGATACAGAGTAAAGCTCCCTCTACACCGTCACCATCAAACACTCCCAGGACAGGTAGAGCACGGGGTTAGATACAGAGTAAAGCTCCCTCTACACTGTCCCAATCAAACACTCCCACGACAGGTACAGCACGGCTTTGGATAGATAGTAAATTTCCCTCTACATTGTCTCCGTCAAACAATCCCAGGACAGGTTCAGCACGGGGTTAGATACAGAGTAAAGCTCCCTCTTCACTGTCCCCATCAAACACTCCCAGGACAGGTACAGCACGGGGTTAGATAGACAGTAAACCTCCCTCTACACTGTCCCCATCAAACACTCCCAGGACAGGTACAGCACGGGGTGAGATAGAGAGTAAACGTCCCTCTACACCGTCCCCATCAAACACCCCCAGGACAGGTACAGCACGGTGTTAGAAACAGAGTAAAGCTCCCTCTACACTGTACCCATCATTCACTCCCAGGGAAGTTATAACAAAGTGTTAGATACAGAGTAAGGCTCCCTCTACACTGTCCCCGTCAAACACTCCCAGGACAGGTTCAGCACGGGCATAGATACCGAGTAAAGCACCCTCTACAACGTCCCCATCAAACACACCCAGGATACGTGCAGCACGGGGTTAGATACAGAATAAAGCTCCCTCTACACTGTCCCCGTCAAACACTCCCAGGACAGGTACAGCACGGGGTTAGATACAGACTAAAGATCCCTATACACTTTCCCCATCAAACACTCCCAGGACAGGTACAGCACGGGGTTAGATACAGAGTAAAGCACCCTCTACACCGTCCCCATCAAACACTACCAGGATAGGTACAGCACGGGGTTAGATACAGAGTAAAGCTCCCTCTACACTGTCCCCATCAAACACCCCCAGGACAGGTAGAGCACGGGGTTAGATACAGATTAAAGCTCCCTCTACACTGTACCCATCAAACACTCCCAGGACAGGTACAGCACGGGGTTAGATACAGAGTAAAGCTCCCTCTACACTGTCCCCATCAAACACTCCCAGGACAGGTACAGCACGGAGTTAGATACAGAGTAAAGCTCCCTCTACACTTGCCCCATCAAACACTTCCAGGACAGGTACAGCACGGGGTTAGATACAGGGTAAAGCTCCCTCTACAGTGTCCCCATGAAACACTCCCAGGACAGGTACAGCACGGGGTTAGATACAGAGTAAAGCTCCCTCTACACTTGCCCCATCAGACACTCCCAGGACAGGTACAGCACGGGGTTAGATACAGGGTAAAGCTCCCTCTACAGTGTCCCCATGAAACACTCCCAGGACAGGTACAGCACGGGGTTAGATACAGAGTAAAGCTCCCTCTACACTTGCCCCATCAGACACTCCCAGGACAGGTACAGCACGGGGTTAGATACAGGGTAAAGCTCCCTCTACAGTGTCCCCATGAAACACTCCCAGGACAAGTACAGCACGGGGTTAGATATAGAGTAAATCTCCCTCTACAGAGTCCACATCAAACACTCCCAGGAAAGGTACAGCATGGGGTTAGGTACAGAGTAAAGCTCCCTCTACACAGTCCACATCAAACACTCCCAGGAAAGGTACGGCACGGGTTAAGATACAGAGTAAAGCTCCCTCTGCACTGTCCCCATCAACACTCCCAGGACAGGTACAGCACGGGGTAGATAGAGAGTAAAGCTCCCTCTATACTGTCCCCTTTAAACACTCCAAGGACAGGTACAGCACGGCGTTAGATACAGAGTAAACCTCCCTCTTCACTGTCCCAATCAAACACTCCCAGGACAGGTACAGCACGGCGTTAGATACAGAGTAAAGTTCCCTCTACACTGTCCCCATCAAACACTCCCAGGACAGGTATAGCACGGGGTGAGATACAGAGTAAAGCTCCCTCTATACTGTCCCCTTTAAACACTCCAAGGACAGGTACAGCACGGGGATAGATACAGAGTAAAGCTCCCTCTACAACATCCCCATCAAACACTCCCAGGACAGGTACAGCACGGGGTTAAATACAGAGTAAAGCTCCCTCGACACGGCCCCATCAAACACTCCCAGGACAGGTACAGCACGGGGTTAGATACAGAGTAAACCTCCCTCTACACCGTCCCCGTTCAAACAATCCCAGGACAGGTACAGCACGGGGTTAGATACAGAGTAAAGCTCCCTCTACACTGTCCCCATCAAACACTCCCAGGACAGCTACAGCACGGGGTTAGATACAGAGTAAAGCTCCCTCTACACTGTCCCCATCAAACACCCCCAGGACAGGTACAGCACGGGGTTAGCTACAGAGTAAAGCTCCCTCTACACTGTACCCATCATTCACTCCCAGGGAAGTTATAACAAAGTGTTAGATACAGATTAAAGCTCCCTCTACACTGTCCTCATCTAACAAGCCCAGGACAGGTGCAGCACGGGGTTAGATACAGAGTAAAGCTCCCACTACATTGTCCCCATCAAACAATCCAAGGACAGGTTCAGCATGGGATGAAATACAGAGTAAATCTCCCTCTACACTGTCCTCATCAAACACTCCCAGGACAGGTTCAGCACGGGGTTAGATACAGAGTAAAGCTCCCTCTACATTGTCCCCATCAAACAATCCAAGGACAGGTTCAGCATGGGATGAAATACAGAGTAAATCTCCCTCTACACTGTCCCCATCGAACACTCCCAGGACAGGTACAGCACGGGGTTAGATACTGAGTAATTCTCCGTCAACACTGTCCCCATCAAACACTCCCAGGACAGGTACAGCACGGGGTTAGATACAGAGTAAAGCACCCTCTACACTGTCCCCGTCAAACACTCCCAGGACAGGTTCAGCACGGGGTTAGATACAGAGTAAAGCTCCCTCGACAATGTCCCCATCAAACACTCCCAGGATACGTGCAGCACGGGGTTAGATACAGAGTAAAGCTCCCTCTACACTGTCCCCGTCAAACACTCCCAGGACAGGTACAGCACGGGGTTAGATACAGACTAAAGATACCTATACACTTTCCCCATCAAACACTCCCAGGACAGGTACAGCACGGGTTTAGGTACAGAGCAAATCTCCCTCTACACAGTCCACATCAAACACTCCCAGGGCAGGTACGGCACAGGGTTAGATAAAGAGTAAAGCTCCTTCTACACCGTCCCCATCAAACACTCCCAGGACAGGTAGAGCACGGGGTTAGATACAGAGTAAAGCTCCCTCTACACTGTCCCCATCAAACACTCCCAGGACAGCTACAGCACGGGGTTAGATACAGAGTAAAGCTCCCTCTACACTGTCCCCATCAAACACCCCCAGGACAGGTACAGCACGGGGTTAGCTACAGAGTAAAGCTCCCTCTACACTGTACCCATCATTCACTCCCAGGGAAGTTATAACAAAGTGTTAGATACAGATTAAAGCTCCCTCTACACTGTCCTCATCTAACAAGCCCAGGACAGGTACAGCACGGGGTTAGATACAGAGTAAAGCTCCCACTACATTGTCCCCATCAAACAATCCAAGGACAGGTTCAGCATGGGATGAAATACAGAGTAAATCTCCCTCTACACTGTCCTCATCAAACACTCCCAGGACAGGTTCAGCACGGGGTTAGATACAGAGTAAAGCTCCCTCTACATTGTCCCCATCAAACAATCCAAGGACAGGTTCAGCATGGGATGAAATACAGAGTAAATCTCCCTCTACACTGTCCCCATCGAACACTCCCAGGACAGGTACAGCACGGGGTTAGATACTGAGTAATTCTCCGTCAACACTGTCCCCATCAAACACTCCCAGGACAGGTACAGCACGGGGTTAGATACAGAGTAAAGCACCCTCTACACTGTCCCCGTCAAACACTCCCAGGACAGGTTCAGCACGGGGTTAGATACAGAGTAAAGCTCCCTCTACAATGTCCCCATCAAACACTCCCAGGATACGTGCAGCACGGGGTTAGATACAGAGTAAAGCTCCCTCTACACTGTCCCCGTCAAACACTCCCAGGACAGGTACAGCACGGGGTTAGATACAGACTAAAGATCCCTATACACTTTCCCCATCAAACACTCCCAGGACAGGTACAGCACGGGTTTAGGTACAGAGCAAATCTCCCTCTACACAGTCCACATCAAACACTCCCAGGGCAGGTACGGCACAGGGTTAGATAAAGAGTAAAGCTCCTTCTACACCGTCCCCATCAAACACTCCCAGGACAGGTAGAGCACGGGGTTAGATACAGAGTAAAGCTCCCTCTACACTGTCCCAATCAAACACTCCCACGACAGGTACAGCACGGCTTTGGATAGATAGTAAATTTCCCTCTACATTGTCTCCGTCAAACAATCCCAGGACAGGTTCAGCACGGGGTTAGATACAGAGTAAAGCTCCCTCTTCACTGTCCCCATCAAACACTCCCAGGACAGGTACAGCACGGGGTTAGATAGACAGTAAACCTCCCTCTACACTGTACCCATCATTCACTCCCAGGGAAGTTATAACAAAGTGTTAGATACAGAGTAAAGCTCCCTCTACACTGTCCCCGTCAAACACTCCCAGGACAGGTTCAGCACGGGGTTAGATACCGAGTAAAGCACCCTCTACAACGTCCCCATCAAACACACCCAGGATACGTGCAGCACGGGGTTAGATACAGAGTAAAGCTCCCTCTACACTGTCCCCATCAAACACTCCCAGGACAGGTACAGCACAGGGTTAGATACAGAGTAAATCTCCCTCTACACTGTCCCCATCAAACACTCCCAGGACAGGTACAGCACGGGGTTAGATACAGAGTAAAGCTCCCTCTACACTGACCCATCAAACACTCCCAGGACAGGTACAGCACAGGGTTAGATACAGAGTAAATCTCCCTCTACACCGTCCCCATCAAACACTCCCAGGACAGGTACAGCACGTGGTTAGATACAGAGTAAAGCTCCCTCTACACTGTCCCCATCAAACACTCCCAGGACAGGTACAGCACGGGGTTAGATACAGAGTAAAGCTCCCTCTACACTGTCCCCATCAAACACTCCCAGGACAGGTACAGCACGGGGTTAGATACAGAGTAAAGCTCCCTCTACACTGTCCCCATCAAACACTCCCAGGACAGGTACAGCACAGGGTTAGATACAGAGTAAATCTCCCTCTACACCGTCCCCATCAAACACTCCCAGGACAGGTACAGCACGTGGTTAGATACAGAGTAAAGCTCCCTCTACACTGTCCCCATCAAACACTCCCAGGACAGGTACAGCACGGGGTTAGATACAGAGTAAAGCTCCCTCTACACTGTCCCCATCAAACACTCCCAGGACAGGTACAGCACGGGGTTAGATACAGAGTAAAGCTCCCACTACATTGTCCCCATCAAACAATCCAAGGACAGGTTCAGCATGGGATGAAATACAGAGTAAATCTCCCTCTACACTGTCCTCATCAAACACTCCCAGGACAGGTTCAGCACGGGGTTAGATACAGAGTAAAGCTCCCTCTACATTGTCCCCATCAAACAATCCAAGGACAGGTTCAGCATGGGATGAAATACAGAGTAAATCTCCCTCTACACTGTCCCCATCGAACACTCCCAGGACAGGTACAGCACGGGGTTAGATACTGAGTAATTCTCCGTCAACACTGTCCCCATCAAACACTCCCAGGACAGGTACAGCACGGGGTTAGATACAGAGTAAAGCACCCTCTACACTGTCCCCGTCAAACACTCCCAGGACAGGTTCAGCACGGGGTTAGATACAGAGTAAAGCTCCCTCTACAATGTCCCCATCAAACACTCCCAGGATACGTGCAGCACGGGGTTAGATACAGAGTAAAGCTCCCTCTACACTGTCCCCGTCAAACACTCCCAGGACAGGTACAGCACGGGGTTAGATACAGACTAAAGATCCCTATACACTTTCCCCATCAAACACTCCCAGGACAGGTACAGCACGGGTTTAGGTACAGAGCAAATCTCCCTCTACACAGTCCACATCAAACACTCCCAGGGCAGGTACGGCACAGGGTTAGATAAAGAGTAAAGCTCCTTCTACACCGTCCCCATCAAACACTCCCAGGACAGGTAGAGCACGGGGTTAGATACAGAGTAAAGCTCCCTCTACACTGTCCCAATCAAACACTCCCACGACAGGTACAGCACGGCTTTGGATAGATAGTAAATTTCCCTCTACATTGTCTCCGTCAAACAATCCCAGGACAGGTTCAGCACGGGGTTAGATACAGAGTAAAGCTCCCTCTTCACTGTCCCCATCAAACACTCCCAGGACAGGTACAGCACGGGGTTAGATAGACAGTAAACCTCCCTCTACACTGTACCCATCATTCACTCCCAGGGAAGTTATAACAAAGTGTTAGATACAGAGTAAAGCTCCCTCTACACTGTCCCCGTCAAACACTCCCAGGACAGGTTCAGCACGGGGTTAGATACCGAGTAAAGCACCCTCTACAACGTCCCCATCAAACACACCCAGGATACGTGCAGCACGGGGTTAGATACAGAGTAAAGCTCCCTCTACACTGTCCCCATCAAACACTCCCAGGACAGGTACAGCACAGGGTTAGATACAGAGTAAATCTCCCTCTACACTGTCCCCATCAAACACTCCCAGGACAGGTACAGCACGGGGTTAGATACAGAGTAAAGCTCCCTCTACACTGACCCATCAAACACTCCCAGGACAGGTACAGCACAGGGTTAGATACAGAGTAAATCTCCCTCTACACCGTCCCCATCAAACACTCCCAGGACAGGTACAGCACGTGGTTAGATACAGAGTAAAGCTCCCTCTACACTGTCCCCATCAAACACTCCCAGGACAGGTACAGCACGGGGTTAGATACAGAGTAAAGCTCCCTCTACACTGTCCCCATCAAACACTCCCAGGACAGGTACAGCACGGGGTTAGATACAGAGTAAAGCTCCCTCTACACTGTCCCCATCAAACACTCCCAGGACAGGTACAGCACAGGGTTAGATACAGAGTAAATCTCCCTCTACACCGTCCCCATCAAACACTCCCAGGACAGGTACAGCACGTGGTTAGATACAGAGTAAAGCTCCCTCTACACTGTCCCCATCAAACACTCCCAGGACAGGTACAGCACGGGGTTAGATACAGAGTAAAGCTCCCTCTACACTGTCCCCATCAAACACTCCCAGGACAGGTACAGCACGGGGTTAGATACAGAGTAAAGCTCCCTCTACACCGTCCGTATCAAACACTCCCAGGACAGGTACAGCACGGGGTTAGATACATTGTAAAGCTCCCCCTACACTTTCCCCATCAAACACTCCCAGGACAGGTAGAGCACGGGGTTAGATACAGAGTAAAGCTCCCTCTACACCGTCCCCATCAAACACTCCCAGGACAGGTAGAGCACGGGGTTAGATACAGAGTAAAGCTCCCTCTACACTGTCCCAATCAAACACTCCCACGACAGGTACAGCACGGCTTTGGATAGATAGTAAATTTCCCTCTACATTGTCTCCGTCAAACAATCCCAGGACAGGTTCAGCACGGGGTTAGATACAGAGTAAAGCTCCCTCTTCACTGTCCCCATCAAACACTCCCAGGACAGGTACAGCACGGGGTTAGATAGACAGTAAACCTCCCTCTACACTGTCCCCATCAAACACTCCCAGGACAGGTACAGCACGGGGTGAGATAGAGAGTAAACGTCCCTCTACACCGTCCCCATCAAACACCCCCAGGACAGGTACAGCACGGTGTTAGAAACAGAGTAAAGCTCCCTCTACACTGTACCCATCATTCACTCCCAGGGAAGTTATAACAAAGTGTTAGATACAGAGTAAGGCTCCCTCTACACTGTCCCCGTCAAACACTCCCAGGACAGGTTCAGCACGGGCATAGATACCGAGTAAAGCACCCTCTACAACGTCCCCATCAAACACACCCAGGATACGTGCAGCACGGGGTTAGATACAGAGTAAAGCTCCCTCTACACTGTCCCCGTCAAACACTCCCAGGACAGGTACAGCACGGGGTTAGATACAGACTAAAGATCCCTATACACTTTCCCCATCAAACACTCCCAGGACAGGTACAGCACGGGGTTAGATACAGAGTAAAGCACCCTCTACACCGTCCCCATCAAACACTACCAGGATAGGTACAGCACGGGGTTAGATACAGAGTAAAGCTCCCTCTACACTGTCCCCATCAAACACCCCCAGGACAGGTAGAGCACGGGGTTAGATACAGATTAAAGCTCCCTCTACACTGTACCCATCAAACACTCCCAGGACAGGTACAGCACGGGGTTAGATACAGAGTAAAGCTCCCTCTACACTGTCCCCATCAAACACTCCCAGGACAGGTACAGCACGGAGTTAGATACAGAGTAAAGCTCCCTCTACACTTGCCCCATCAAACACTTCCAGGACAGGTACAGCACGGGGTTAGATACAGGGTAAAGCTCCCTCTACAGTGTCCCCATGAAACACTCCCAGGACAGGTACAGCACGGGGTTAGATACAGAGTAAAGCTCCCTCTACACTTGCCCCATCAGACACTCCCAGGACAGGTACAGCACGGGGTTAGATACAGGGTAAAGCTCCCTCTACAGTGTCCCCATGAAACACTCCCAGGACAAGTACAGCACGGGGTTAGATATAGAGTAAATCTCCCTCTACAGAGTCCACATCAAACACTCCCAGGAAAGGTACAGCATGGGGTTAGGTACAGAGTAAAGCTCCCTCTACACAGTCCACATCAAACACTCCCAGGAAAGGTACGGCACGGGTTAAGATACAGAGTAAAGCTCCCTCTGCACTGTCCCCATCAACACTCCCAGGACAGGTACAGCACGGGGTAGATAGAGAGTAAAGCTCCCTCTATACTGTCCCCTTTAAACACTCCAAGGACAGGTACAGCACGGCGTTAGATACAGAGTAAACCTCCCTCTTCACTGTCCCAATCAAACACTCCCAGGACAGGTACAGCACGGCGTTAGATACAGAGTAAAGTTCCCTCTACACTGTCCCCATCAAACACTCCCAGGACAGGTATAGCACGGGGTGAGATACAGAGTAAAGCTCCCTCTATACTGTCCCCTTTAAACACTCCAAGGACAGGTACAGCACGGGGATAGATACAGAGTAAAGCTCCCTCTACAACATCCCCATCAAACACTCCCAGGACAGGTACAGCACGGGGTTAAATACAGAGTAAAGCTCCCTCGACACGGCCCCATCAAACACTCCCAGGACAGGTACAGCACGGGGTTAGATACAGCGTAAAGCTCACTCTACACTGTACCCATCAAACACTCCCAGGACAGGTACAGCACGGGGTTAGATACAGAGTAAAGCTCCCTTTATACTGTCCCTTTTAAGCACTCCAAGGACAGGTACAGCACGGGGATAGATACAGAGTAAAGCTCCCTCTACACTGTCCCCATCAAACACTCCCAGGACAGGTACAGCACGGGGTTAGATACAGAGTAAAGCTCCCTCTTCACTGTCCCCATCAAACACTCCCAGGACAGGTACAGCACGGGGTTAGATACAGAGCAAAGCTCCCTCTACACCGTCCCCATCAAACACTCCCAGGACAGGTACAGCCCGGGGTTAGATACAGCTTAAAGCTCACTCTACACTGTACCCATCATACACTCCCAGGAAAGTTATAAGAAAGTGTTCGACACAGATTAAAGCTCCCTCTACACTGTCCACGTCAAAAAATCCCAGGACAGGTTCATCAAGGGGTTAGATACAGATTAAAGCTCCCTCTACACTGTCCACGTCAAACAATCCCAGGACAGGTTCCGCATGGGGTTAGGTACAGAGTACAGCTCCCTCTACATTGTCCCCATCAAACAATCCCAGGACAGGTTCAGCATGGGATGAAATAAAGAGTAAATCTCCCTCTACACTGTCCCCATCAAACACCCCCAGAACAGGGACAACACGGGTTTAGATACAGAGTAAATCTCCCTGTACACTGTCCCCATCAAACACTCCCAGGACAGGTACAGCACGGGGTTAGATACAGAGTAAAGCTCCCTCTACACTGTCCCCATCAAACACTCCCAGGACAGGTACAGCACGGGGTTAGATACAGAGTAAAGCTCCCTCTACACTGTCCCCATCAAACACACCCAGGACAGGTAAAGCACGGGGTTAATAACAGAGTAAAGCTCCCTCTACACCGTCCCCATCAAACACTCCCAGGACAGGTACAGCAAGGCGTTAGATAAAGAGTAAAGCTCCCTCTACACTGTCCCCATCAAACACTCCCAGGACAGGTATAGCACTGGGTTAGATACAGAGTAAAGCTCCTTCTACACTGTCCCCTTTAAACACTCCCAGGACAGGTACAGCACGTGGTTAGATACAGAGTAAAGCTCCCTCTACACTGTCCCCATCAAACACTCCCAGGACAGGTACAGCACGGGGTTAGATACAGAGTAAAGCTCCCTCTACACTGTCCCCATCAAACACTCCCAGGACAGGTACAGCACGGGGTTAGATACAGAGTAAAGCTCCCTCTACACCGTCCGTATCAAACACTCCCAGGACAGGTACAGCACGGGGTTAGATACATTGTAAAGCTCCCCCTACACTTTCCCCATCAAACACTCCCAGGACAGGTAGAGCACGGGGTTAGATACAGAGTAAAGCTCCCTCTACACCGTCCCCATCAAACACTCCCAGGACAGGTAGAGCACGGGGTTAGATACAGAGTAAAGCTCCCTCTACACTGTCCCAATCAAACACTCCCACGACAGGTACAGCACGGCTTTGGATAGATAGTAAATTTCCCTCTACATTGTCTCCGTCAAACAATCCCAGGACAGGTTCAGCACGGGGTTAGATACAGAGTAAAGCTCCCTCTTCACTGTCCCCATCAAACACTCCCAGGACAGGTACAGCACGGGGTTAGATAGACAGTAAACCTCCCTCTACACTGTCCCCATCAAACACTCCCAGGACAGGTACAGCACGGGGTGAGATAGAGAGTAAACGTCCCTCTACACCGTCCCCATCAAACACCCCCAGGACAGGTACAGCACGGTGTTAGAAACAGAGTAAAGCTCCCTCTACACTGTACCCATCATTCACTCCCAGGGAAGTTATAACAAAGTGTTAGATACAGAGTAAGGCTCCCTCTACACTGTCCCCGTCAAACACTCCCAGGACAGGTTCAGCACGGGCATAGATACCGAGTAAAGCACCCTCTACAACGTCCCCATCAAACACACCCAGGATACGTGCAGCACGGGGTTAGATACAGAGTAAAGCTCCCTCTACACTGTCCCCGTCAAACACTCCCAGGACAGGTACAGCACGGGGTTAGATACAGACTAAAGATCCCTATACACTTTCCCCATCAAACACTCCCAGGACAGGTACAGCACGGGGTTAGATACAGAGTAAAGCACCCTCTACACCGTCCCCATCAAACACTACCAGGATAGGTACAGCACGGGGTTAGATACAGAGTAAAGCTCCCTCTACACTGTCCCCATCAAACACCCCCAGGACAGGTAGAGCACGGGGTTAGATACAGATTAAAGCTCCCTCTACACTGTACCCATCAAACACTCCCAGGACAGGTACAGCACGGGGTTAGATACAGAGTAAAGCTCCCTCTACACTGTCCCCATCAAACACTCCCAGGACAGGTACAGCACGGAGTTAGATACAGAGTAAAGCTCCCTCTACACTTGCCCCATCAAACACTTCCAGGACAGGTACAGCACGGGGTTAGATACAGGGTAAAGCTCCCTCTACAGTGTCCCCATGAAACACTCCCAGGACAGGTACAGCACGGGGTTAGATACAGAGTAAAGCTCCCTCTACACTTGCCCCATCAGACACTCCCAGGACAGGTACAGCACGGGGTTAGATACAGGGTAAAGCTCCCTCTACAGTGTCCCCATGAAACACTCCCAGGACAAGTACAGCACGGGGTTAGATATAGAGTAAATCTCCCTCTACAGAGTCCACATCAAACACTCCCAGGAAAGGTACAGCATGGGGTTAGGTACAGAGTAAAGCTCCCTCTACACAGTCCACATCAAACACTCCCAGGAAAGGTACGGCACGGGTTAAGATACAGAGTAAAGCTCCCTCTGCACTGTCCCCATCAACACTCCCAGGACAGGTACAGCACGGGGTAGATAGAGAGTAAAGCTCCCTCTATACTGTCCCCTTTAAACACTCCAAGGACAGGTACAGCACGGCGTTAGATACAGAGTAAACCTCCCTCTTCACTGTCCCAATCAAACACTCCCAGGACAGGTACAGCACGGCGTTAGATACAGAGTAAAGTTCCCTCTACACTGTCCCCATCAAACACTCCCAGGACAGGTATAGCACGGGGTGAGATACAGAGTAAAGCTCCCTCTATACTGTCCCCTTTAAACACTCCAAGGACAGGTACAGCACGGGGATAGATACAGAGTAAAGCTCCCTCTACAACATCCCCATCAAACACTCCCAGGACAGGTACAGCACGGGGTTAAATACAGAGTAAAGCTCCCTCGACACGGCCCCATCAAACACTCCCAGGACAGGTACAGCACGGGGTTAGATACAGCGTAAAGCTCACTCTACACTGTACCCATCAAACACTCCCAGGACAGGTACAGCACGGGGTTAGATACAGAGTAAAGCTCCCTTTATACTGTCCCTTTTAAGCACTCCAAGGACAGGTACAGCACGGGGATAGATACAGAGTAAAGCTCCCTCTACACTGTCCCCATCAAACACTCCCAGGACAGGTACAGCACGGGGTTAGATACAGAGTAAAGCTCCCTCTTCACTGTCCCCATCAAACACTCCCAGGACAGGTACAGCACGGGGTTAGATACAGAGCAAAGCTCCCTCTACACCGTCCCCATCAAACACTCCCAGGACAGGTACAGCCCGGGGTTAGATACAGCTTAAAGCTCACTCTACACTGTACCCATCATACACTCCCAGGAAAGTTATAAGAAAGTGTTCGACACAGATTAAAGCTCCCTCTACACTGTCCACGTCAAAAAATCCCAGGACAGGTTCATCAAGGGGTTAGATACAGATTAAAGCTCCCTCTACACTGTCCACGTCAAACAATCCCAGGACAGGTTCCGCATGGGGTTAGGTACAGAGTACAGCTCCCTCTACATTGTCCCCATCAAACAATCCCAGGACAGGTTCAGCATGGGATGAAATAAAGAGTAAATCTCCCTCTACACTGTCCCCATCAAACACCCCCAGAACAGGGACAACACGGGTTTAGATACAGAGTAAATCTCCCTGTACACTGTCCCCATCAAACACTCCCAGGACAGGTACAGCACGGGGTTAGATACAGAGTAAAGCTCCCTCTACACTGTCCCCATCAAACACTCCCAGGACAGGTACAGCACGGGGTTAGATACAGAGTAAAGCTCCCTCTACACTGTCCCCATCAAACACACCCAGGACAGGTAAAGCACGGGGTTAATAACAGAGTAAAGCTCCCTCTACACCGTCCCCATCAAACACTCCCAGGACAGGTACAGCAAGGCGTTAGATAAAGAGTAAAGCTCCCTCTACACTGTCCCCATCAAACACTCCCAGGACAGGTATAGCACTGGGTTAGATACAGAGTAAAGCTCCTTCTACACTGTCCCCTTTAAACACTCCCAGGACAGGTACAGCACGGGGTTAGATACAGAGTAAACCTCCCTCTACACCGTCCCCGTTCAAACAATCCCAGGACAGGTACAGCACGGGGTTAGATACAGAGTAAAGCTCCCTCTACACTGTCCCCATCAAACACTCCCAGGACAGCTACAGCACGGGGTTAGATACAGAGTAATTCTCCCTCTACACTGTCCCCAGCAAACACTCCCAGGACAGGTACAGCACAGGGTTAGATACAGAGTAAATCTCCCTCTACACTGTCCCCATCAAACACTCCCAGGACAGGTACAGCACAGGGTTAGATACAGAGTAAATCTCCCTCTACACTGTCCCCATCAAACACTCCCAGGACAGGTACAGCACGGGGTTAGATACAGAGTAAAGCTCCCTCTACACTGTCCCCATCAAACACTCCCAGGACAGGTACAGCACAGGGTTAGATACAGAGTAAATCTCCCTCTACACCGTCCCCATCAAACACTCCCAGGACAGGTACAGCACGGGGTTAGATACAGAGTAAAGCTCCCTCTACACTGTCCCCATCAAACACTCCCAGGACAGGTACAGCACGGGGTTAGATACAGAGTAAAGCTCCCTCTACACTGTCCCCATCAAACACTCCCAGGACAGGTACAGCACGGGGTTAGATACAGAGTAAATTTCCCTCTACATTGTCTCCGTCAAACAATCCCAGGACAGGTTCAGCACGGGGTTAGATACAGAGTAAAGCTCCCTCTTCACTGTCCCCATCAAACACTCCCAGGACAGGTACAGCACGGGGTTAGATAGACAGTAAACCTCCCTCTACACTGTCCCCATCAAACACTCCCAGGACAGGTACAGCACGGGGTGAGATAGAGAGTAAACGTCCCTCTACACCGTCCCCATCAAACACCCCCAGGACAGGTACAGCACGGTGTTAGAAACAGAGTAAAGCTCCCTCTACACTGTACCCATCATTCACTCCCAGGGAAGTTATAACAAAGTGTTAGATACAGAGTAAGGCTCCCTCTACACTGTCCCCGTCAAACACTCCCAGGACAGGTTCAGCACGGGCATAGATACCGAGTAAAGCACCCTCTACAACGTCCCCATCAAACACACCCAGGATACGTGCAGCACGGGGTTAGATACAGAATAAAGCTCCCTCTACACTCTCCCCGTCAAACACTCCCAGGACAGGTACAGCACGGGGTTAGATACAGACTAAAGATCCCTATACACTTTCCCCATCAAACACTCCCAGGACAGGTACAGCACGGGGTTAGATACAGAGTAAAGCACCCTCTACACCGTCCCCATCAAACACTACCAGGATAGGTACAGCACGGGGTTAGATACAGAGTAAAGCTCCCTCTACACTGTCCCCATCAAACACCCCCAGGACAGGTAGAGCACGGAGTTAGATACAGATTAAAGCTCCCTCTACACTGTACCCATCAAACACTCCCAGGACAGGTACAGCACGGGGTTAGATACAGAGTAAAGCTCCCTCTACACTGTCCCCATCAAACACTCCCAGGACAGGTACAGCACGGAGTTAGATACAGAGTAAAGCTCCCTCTACACTTGCCCCATCAAACACTTCCAGGACAGGTACAGCACGGGGTTAGATACAGGGTAAAGCTCCCTCTACAGTGTCCCCATGAAACACTCCCAGGACAGGTACAGCACGGGGTTAGATACAGAGTAAAGCTCCCTCTACACTTGCCCCATCAGACACTCCCAGGACAGGTACAGCACGGGGTTAGATACAGGGTAAAGCTCCCTCTACAGTGTCCCCATGAAACACTCCCAGGACAAGTACAGCACGGGGTTAGATATAGAGTAAATCTCCCTCTACAGAGTCCACATCAAACACTCCCAGGAAAGGTACAGCATGGGGTTAGGTACAGAGTAAAGCTCCCTCTACACAGTCCACATCAAACACTCCCAGGAAAGGTACGGCACGGGTTAAGATACAGAGTAAAGCTCCCTCTGCACTGTCCCCATCAACACTCCCAGGACAGGTACAGCACGGGGTAGATAGAGAGTAAAGCTCCCTCTATACTGTCCCCTTTAAACACTCCAAGGACAGGTACAGCACGGCGTTAGATACAGAGTAAACCTCCCTCTTCACTGTCCCAATCAAACACTCCCAGGACAGGTACAGCACGGCGTTAGATACAGAGTAAAGTTCCCTCTACACTGTCCCCATCAAACACTCCCAGGACAGGTATAGCACGGGGTGAGATACAGAGTAAAGCTCCCTCTATACTGTCCCCTTTAAACACTCCAAGGACAGGTACAGCACGGGGATAGATACAGAGTAAAGCTCCCTCTACAACATCCCCATCAAACACTCCCAGGACAGGTACAGCACGGGGTTAAATACAGAGTAAAGCTCCCTCGACACGGCCCCATCAAACACTCCCAGGACAGGTACAGCACGGGGTTAGATACAGCGTAAAGCTCACTCTACACTGTACCCATCAAACACTCCCAGGACAGGTACAGCACGGGGTTAGATACAGAGTAAAGCTCCCTTTATACTGTCCCTTTTAAGCACTCCAAGGACAGGTACAGCACGGGGATAGATACAGAGTAAAGCTCCCTCTACACTGTCCCCATCAAACACTCCCAGGACAGGTACAGCACGGGGTTAGATACAGAGTAAAGCTCCCTCTTCACTGTCCCCATCAAACACTCCCAGGACAGGTACAGCACGGGGTTAGATACAGAGCAAAGCTCCCTCTACACCGTCCCCATCAAACACTCCCAGGACAGGTACAGCCCGGGGTTAGATACAGCTTAAAGCTCACTCTACACTGTACCCATCATACACTCCCAGGAAAGTTATAAGAAAGTGTTCGACACAGATTAAAGCTCCCTCTACACTGTCCACGTCAAAAAATCCCAGGACAGGTTCATCAAGGGGTTAGATACAGATTAAAGCTCCCTCTACACTGTCCACGTCAAACAATCCCAGGACAGGTTCCGCATGGGGTTAGGTACAGAGTACAGCTCCCTCTACATTGTCCCCATCAAACAATCCCAGGACAGGTTCAGCATGGGATGAAATAAAGAGTAAATCTCCCTCTACACTGTCCCCATCAAACACCCCCAGAACAGGGACAACACGGGTTTAGATACAGAGTAAATCTCCCTGTACACTGTCCCCATCAAACACTCCCAGGACAGGTACAGCACGGGGTTAGATACAGAGTAAAGCTCCCTCTACACTGTCCCCATCAAACACTCCCAGGACAGGTACAGCACGGGGTTAGATACAGAGTAAAGCTCCCTCTACACTGTCCCCATCAAACACACCCAGGACAGGTAAAGCACGGGGTTAATAACAGAGTAAAGCTCCCTCTACACCGTCCCCATCAAACACTCCCAGGACAGGTACAGCAAGGCGTTAGATAAAGAGTAAAGCTCCCTCTACACTGTCCCCATCAAACACTCCCAGGACAGGTATAGCACTGGGTTAGATACAGAGTAAAGCTCCTTCTACACTGTCCCCTTTAAACACTCCCAGGACAGGTACAGCACGGGGTTAGATACAGAGTAAACCTCCCTCTACACCGTCCCCGTTCAAACAATCCCAGGACAGGTACAGCACGGGGTTAGATACAGAGTAAAGCTCCCTCTACACTGTCCCCATCAAACACTCCCAGGACAGCTACAGCACGGGGTTAGATACAGAGTAATTCTCCCTCTACACTGTCCCCAGCAAACACTCCCAGGACAGGTACAGCACAGGGTTAGATACAGAGTAAATCTCCCTCTACACTGTCCCCATCAAACACTCCCAGGACAGGTACAGCACAGGGTTAGATACAGAGTAAATCTCCCTCTACACTGTCCCCATCAAACACTCCCAGGAATGGTACAGCACGGGGTTAGATACAGAGTAAAGCTCCCTCTACACTGTCCCCATCAAACACTCCCAGGACAGGTACAGCACAGGGTTAGATACAGAGTAAATCTCCCTCTACACCGTCCCCATCAAACACTCCCAGGACAGGTACAGCACGGGGTTAGATACAGAGTAAAGCTCCCTCTACACTGTCCCCATCAAACACTCCCAGGACAGGTACAGCACGGGGTTAGATACAGAGTAAAGCTCCCTCTACACTGTCCCCATCAAACACTCCCAGGACAGGTACAGCACGGGGTTAGATACAGAGTAAAGCTCCCTCTACACCGTCCGTATCAAACACTCCCAGGACAGGTACAGCACGGGGTTAGATACATTGTAAAGCTCCCCCTACACTTTCCCCATCAAACACTCCCAGGACAGGTAGAGCACGGGGTTAGATACAGAGTAAAGCTCCCTTTACACCGTCACCATCAAACACTCCCAGGACAGGTAGAGCACGGGGTTAGATACAGAGTAAAGCTCCCTCTACACTGTCCCAATCAAACACTCCCACGACAGGTACAGCACGGCTTTGGATAGATAGTAAATTTCCCTCTACATTGTCTCCGTCAAACAATCCCAGGACAGGTTCAGCACGGGGTTAGATACAGAGTAAAGCTCCCTCTTCACTGTCCCCATCAAACACTCCCAGGACAGGTACAGCACGGGGTTAGATAGACAGTAAACCTCCCTCTACACTGTCCCCATCAAACACTCCCAGGACAGGTACAGCACGGGGTGAGATAGAGAGTAAACGTCCCTCTACACCGTCCCCATCAAACACCCCCAGGACAGGTACAGCACGGTGTTAGAAACAGAGTAAAGCTCCCTCTACACTGTACCCATCATTCACTCCCAGGGAAGTTATAACAAAGTGTTAGATACAGAGTAAGGCTCCCTCTACACTGTCCCCGTCAAACACTCCCAGGACAGGTTCAGCACGGGCATAGATACCGAGTAAAGCACCCTCTACAACGTCCCCATCAAACACACCCAGGATACGTGCAGCACGGGGTTAGATACAGAATAAAGCTCCCTCTACACTGTCCCCGTCAAACACTCCCAGGACAGGTACAGCACGGGGTTAGATACAGACTAAAGATCCCTATACACTTTCCCCATCAAACACTCCCAGGACAGGTACAGCACGGGGTTAGATACAGAGTAAAGCACCCTCTACACCGTCCCCATCAAACACTACCAGGATAGGTACAGCACGGGGTTAGATACAGAGTAAAGCTCCCTCTACACTGTCCCCATCAAACACTCCCAGGACAGGTACAGCACGGAGTTAGATACAGAGTAAAGCTCCCTCTACACTTGCCCCATCAAACACTTCCAGGACAGGTACAGCACGGGGTTAGATACAGGGTAAAGCTCCCTCTACAGTGTCCCCATGAAACACTCCCAGGACAGGTACAGCACGGGGTTAGATACAGAGTAAAGCTCCCTCTACACTTGCCCCATCAGACACTCCCAGGACAGGTACAGCACGGGGTTAGATACAGGGTAAAGCTCCCTCTACAGTGTCCCCATGAAACACTCCCAGGACAAGTACAGCACGGGGTTAGATATAGAGTAAATCTCCCTCTACAGAGTCCACATCAAACACTCCCAGGAAAGGTACAGCATGGGGTTAGGTACAGAGTAAAGCTCCCTCTACACAGTCCACATCAAACACTCCCAGGAAAGGTACGGCACGGGTTAAGATACAGAGTAAAGCTCCCTCTGCACTGTCCCCATCAACACTCCCAGGACAGGTACAGCACGGGGTAGATAGAGAGTAAAGCTCCCTCTATACTGTCCCCTTTAAACACTCCAAGGACAGGTACAGCACGGCGTTAGATACAGAGTAAACCTCCCTCTTCACTGTCCCAATCAAACACTCCCAGGACAGGTACAGCACGGCGTTAGATACAGAGTAAAGTTCCCTCTACACTGTCCCCATCAAACACTCCCAGGACAGGTATAGCACGGGGTGAGATACAGAGTAAAGCTCCCTCTATACTGTCCCCTTTAAACACTCCAAGGACAGGTACAGCACGGGGATAGATACAGAGTAAAGCTCCCTCTACAACATCCCCATCAAACACTCCCAGGACAGGTACAGCACGGGGTTAAATACAGAGTAAAGCTCCCTCGACACGGCCCCATCAAACACTCCCAGGACAGGTACAGCACGGGGTTAGATACAGCGTAAAGCTCACTCTACACTGTACCCATCAAACACTCCCAGGACAGGTACAGCACGGGGTTAGATACAGAGTAAAGCTCCCTTTATACTGTCCCTTTTAAGCACTCCAAGGACAGGTACAGCACGGGGATAGATACAGAGTAAAGCTCCCTCTACACTGTCCCCATCAAACACTCCCAGGACAGGTACAGCACGGGGTTAGATACAGAGTAAAGCTCCCTCTTCACTGTCCCCATCAAACACTCCCAGGACAGGTACAGCACGGGGTTAGATACAGAGCAAAGCTCCCTCTACACCGTCCCCATCAAACACTCCCAGGACAGGTACAGCCCGGGGTTAGATACAGCTTAAAGCTCACTCTACACTGTACCCATCATACACTCCCAGGAAAGTTATAAGAAAGTGTTCGACACAGATTAAAGCTCCCTCTACACTGTCCACGTCAAAAAATCCCAGGACAGGTTCATCAAGGGGTTAGATACAGAGTAAAGCTCCCTCTACACTGTCCACGTCAAACAATCCCAGGACAGGTTCCGCATGGGGTTAGGTACAGAGTACAGCTCCCTCTACATTGTCCGCATCAAACAATCCCAGGACAGGTTCAGCATGGGATGAAATAAAGAGTAAATCTCCCTCTACACTGTCCCCATCAAACACCCCCAGAACAGGGACAACACGGGTTTAGATACAGAGTAAATCTCCCTTTACACTGTCCCCATCAAACACTCCCAGGACAGGTACAGCACGGGGTTAGATACAGAGTAAAGCTCCCTCTACACTGTCCCCATCAAACACTCCCAGGACAGGTACAGCACGGGGTTAGATACAGAGTAAAGCTCCCTCTACACTGTCCCCATCAAACACACCCAGGACAGGTAAAGCACGGGGTTAATAACAGAGTAAAGCTCCCTCTACACCGTCCCCATCAAACACTCCCAGGACAGGTACAGCAAGGCGTTAGATAAAGAGTAAAGCTCCCTCTACACTGTCCCCATCAAACACTCCCAGGACAGGTATAGCACTGGGTTAGATACAGAGTAAAGCTCCTTCTACACTGTCCCCTTTAAACACTCCCAGGACAGGTACAGCACGGGGTTAGATACAGAGTAAACCTCCCTCTACACCGTCCCCGTTCAAACAATCCCAGGACAGGTACAGCACGGGGTTAGATACAGAGTAAAGCTCCCTCTACACTGTCCCCATCAAACACTCCCAGGACAGCTACAGCACGGGGTTAGATACAGAGTAAAGCTCCCTCTACACTGTCCCCATCAAACACCCCCAGGACAGGTACAGCACGGGGTTAGCTACAGAGTAAAGCTCCCTCTACACTGTACCCATCATTCACTCCCAGGGAAGTTATAACAAAGTGTTAGATACAGATTAAAGCTCCCTCTACACTGTCCTCATCTAACAAGCCCAGGACAGGTGCAGCACGGGGTTAGATACAGAGTAAAGCTCCCACTACATTGTCCCCATCAAACAATCCAAGGACAGGTTCAGCATGGGATGAAATACAGAGTAAATCTCCCTCTACACTGTCCTCATCAAACACTCCCAGGACAGGTTCAGCACGGGGTTAGATACAGAGTAAAGCTCCCTCTACATTGTCCCCATCAAACAATCCAAGGACAGGTTCAGCATGGGATGAAATACAGAGTAAATCTCCCTCTACACTGTCCCCATCGAACACTCCCAGGACAGGTACAGCACGGGGTTAGATACTGAGTAATTCTCCGTCAACACTGTCCCCATCAAACACTCCCAGGACAGGTACAGCACGGGGTTAGATACAGAGTAAAGCACCCTCTACAATGTCCCCGTCAAACACTCCCAGGACAGGTTCAGCACGGGGTTAGATACAGAGTAAAGCTCCCTCTACACTGTCCCCATCAAACACTCCCAGGATACGTGCAGCACGGGGTTAGATACAGAGTAAAGCTCCCTCTACACTGTCCCCGTCAAACACTCCCAGGACAGGTACAGCACGGGGTTAGATACAGACTAAAGATCCCTATACACTTTCCCCATCAAACACTCCCAGGACAGGTACAGCACGGGTTTAGGTACAGAGCAAATCTCCCTCTACACAGTCCACATCAAACACTCCCAGGGCAGGTACGGCACAGGGTTAGATAAAGAGTAAAGCTCCTTCTACACCGTCCCCATCAAACACTCCCAGGACAGGTAGAGCACGGGGTTAGATACAGAGTAAAGCTCCCTCTACACTGTCCCAATCAAACACTCCCACGACAGGTACAGCACGGCTTTGGATAGATAGTAAATTTCCCTCTACATTGTCTCCGTCAAACAATCCCAGGACAGGTTCAGCACGGGGTTAGATACAGAGTAAAGCTCCCTCTTCACTGTCCCCATCAAACACTCCCAGGACAGGTACAGCACGGGGTTAGATAGACAGTAAACCTCCCTCTACACTGTACCCATCATTCACTCCCAGGGAAGTTATAACAAAGTGTTAGATACAGAGTAAAGCTCCCTCTACACTGTCCCCGTCAAACACTCCCAGGACAGGTTCAGCACGGGGTTAGATACCGAGTAAAGCACCCTCTACAACGTCCCCATCAAACACACCCAGGATACGTGCAGCACGGGGTTAGATACAGAGTAAAGCTCCCTCTACACTGTCCCCGTCAAACACTCCCAGGACAGGTACAGCACGGGGTTAGATACAGACTAAAGATCCCTATACACTTTCCCCATCAAACACTCCCAGGACAGGTACAGCACGGGGTTAGATACAGAGTAAAGCACCCTCTACACCGTCCCCATCAAACACTACCAGGATAGGTACAGCACGGGGTTAGATACAGAGTAAAGCTCCCTCTACACTGTCCCCATCAAACACCCCCAGGACAGGTAGAGCACGGGGTTAGATACAGATTAAAGCTCCCTCTACACTGTACCCATCAAACACTCCCAGGACAGGTACAGCACGGGGTTAGATACAGAGTAAAGCTCCCTCTACACTGTCCACGTCAAACAATCCCAGGACAGATTCAGCACGGGGTTAGGTACAGAGTAAAGCTCCCTCTACATTGTCCCCATCAAACATTCCCAGGACAGGTGCAGCACGGGGTTAGATACAGAGTAAATCTCCCTCTACACTGTCCTCATCAAACACTCACAGAACAGATACAGCACGGGGTTAGATACAGAGTAAATCTCCCTCAACACTGTCCCCATCAAACACCCCCAGAACAGGGACAGCACGGGGTTAGATACAGAATAAAGCTCCCTCTACACTGTCCCCGTCAAACACTCCCAGGACAGGTTAAGCACGGGTTTAGATACAGAGTAAGGCTCCCTCTACAACGACCCCATCAATCCCACCCAGGATACGTACAGCACGGGGTTAGATATAGAGTAAAGCTCCTTCTACACTGTCCCCATCAAACATTCCCAGGACAGCTACAGCACGGGGTTAGATACAGAGTAAATCTCTTTCAACACCGTCCCCATCAAACCCTCCCAGGACAGGTACAGCACGGGGTTAGATACAGAGTAAATCTCCCTCTACACCGTCCCCATCAAACACTCCCAGGACAGGTACAGCACGGGGTTAGATACAGAGTAAATCTCCCTCGACACCGTCCCCATCAAACCCTCCCAGAACAGGTACAGCACGGGGTTAAATTCAGAGTAAATCTCCCTCTACACGGTCCCCATCAAACACTCCCAGGACAGGTACAGCACGGGGTTAAATTCAGAGTAAAGCTCCCTCTACACGGTCCCCATCAAACACTCCCAGGACAGGTACAGCACGGGGTTAGATACAGAGTAAAGCTCCCTCTATACCGTCCCCATCAAACACTCCCAGGACAGGTACAGCACGGGGTTAGATACAGAGTAAAGCTCCCTGTACACCGTCCCCATCAAACACTCCCAGGACAGGTACAGCACGGGGTTAGATACAGAGTAAATCTCCCTCTACACTGTCCCCATCAAACACTCCCAGGACAGGAACAGCACGGGGTTAGATACAGAGTAAATCTCCCTCTACACTGTCCCCATCAAACACTCCCAGGACAGGTACAGCACGGGGTTAGATACAGAGTAAATCTCCCTCTACACTGTCCCCATCAAACACTCCCAGGACAGGAACAGCACGGGGTTAGATACAGAGTAAATCTCCCTCTACACTGTCCCCATCAAACACTCCCAGGACAGGTACAGCACGGGGTTAGATACAGAGTAAAGCTCCCTCTACACTGTCCCCATCAAACACACCCAGGACAGGTACAGCACGGGGTTAATAACAGAGTAAAGCTCCCTCTACACCGTCCCCATCAAACACTCCCAGGACAGGTACAGCAAGGCGTTAGATAAAGAGTAAAGCTCCCTCTACACTGTCCCCATCAAACACTCCCAGGACAGGTATAGCACTGGGTTAGATACAGAGTAAAGCTCCTTCTACACTGTCCCCTTTAAACACTCCCAGGACAGGTACAGCACGGGGTTAGATACAGAGTAAACCTCCCTCTACACCGTCCCCGTTCAAACAATCCCAGGACAGGTACAGCACGGGGTTAGATACAGAGTAAAGCTCCCTCTACACTGTCCCCATCAAACACTCCCAGGACAGCTACAGCACGGGGTTAGATACAGAGTAAAGCTCCCTCTACACTGTCCCCATCAAACACCCCCAGGACAGGTACAGCACGGGGTTAGCTACAGAGTAAAGCTCCCTCTACACTGTACCCATCATTCACTCCCAGGGAAGTTATAACAAAGTGTTAGATACAGATTAAAGCTCCCTCTACACTGTCCTCATCTAACAAGCCCAGGACAGGTGCAGCACTGGGTTAGATACAGAGTAAAGCTCCCACTACATTGTCCCCATCAAACAATCCAAGGACAGGTTCAGCATGGGATGAAATACAGAGTAAATCTCCCTCTACACTGTCCTCATCAAACACTCCCAGGACAGGTTCAGCACGGGGTTAGATACAGAGTAAAGCTCCCTCTACATTGTCCCCATCAAACAATCCAAGGACAGGTTCAGCATGGGATGAAATACAGAGTAAATCTCCCTCTACACTGTCCCCATCGAACACTCCCAGGACAGGTACAGCACGGGGTTAGATACTGAGTAATTCTCCGTCAACACTGTCCCCATCAAACACTCCCAGGACAGGTACAGCACGGGGTTAGATACAGAGTAAAGCACCCTCTACACTGTCCCCGTCAAACACTCCCAGGACAGGTTCAGCACGGGGTTAGATACAGAGTAAAGCTCCCTCTACAATGTCCCCATCAAACACTCCCAGGATACGTGCAGCACGGGGTTAGATACAGAGTAAAGCTCCCTCTACACTGTCCCCGTCAAACACTCCCAGGACAGGTACAGCACGGGGTTAGATACAGACTAAAGATCCCTATACACTTTCCCCATCAAACACTCCCAGGACAGGTACAGCACGGGTTTAGGTACAGAGCAAATCTCCCTCTACACAGTCCACATCAAACACTCCCAGGGCAGGTACGGCACAGGGTTAGATAAAGAGTAAAGCTCCTTCTACACCGTCCCCATCAAACACTCCCAGGACAGGTAGAGCACGGGGTTAGATACAGAGTAAAGCTCCCTCTACACTGTCCCAATCAAACACTCCCACGACAGGTACAGCACGGCTTTGGATAGATAGTAAATTTCCCTCTACATTGTCTCCGTCAAACAATCCCAGGACAGGTTCAGCACGGGGTTAGATACAGAGTAAAGCTCCCTCTTCACTGTCCCCATCAAACACTCCCAGGACAGGTACAGCACGGGGTTAGATAGACAGTAAACCTCCCTCTACACTGTACCCATCATTCACTCCCAGGGAAGTTATAACAAAGTGTTAGATACAGAGTAAAGCTCCCTCTACACTGTCCCCGTCAAACACTCCCAGGACAGGTTCAGCACGGGGTTAGATACCGAGTAAAGCACCCTCTACAACGTCCCCATCAAACACACCCAGGATACGTGCAGCACGGGGTTAGATACAGAGTAAAGCTCCCTCTACACTGTCCCCGTCAAACACTCCCAGGACAGGTACAGCACGGGGTTAGATACAGACTAAAGATCCCTATACACTTTCCCCATCAAACACTCCCAGGACAGGTACAGCACGGGGTTAGATACAGAGTAAAGCACCCTCTACACCGTCCCCATCAAACACTACCAGGATAGGTACAGCACGGGGTTAGATACAGAGTAAAGCTCCCTCTACACTGTCCCCATCAAACACCCCCAGGACAGGTAGAGCACGGGGTTAGATACAGATTAAAGCTCCCTCTACACTGTACCCATCAAACACTCCCAGGACAGGTACAGCACGGGGTTAGATACAGAGTAAAGCTCCCTCTACACTGTCCACGTCAAACAATCCCAGGACAGATTCAGCACGGGGTTAGGTACAGAGTAAAGCTCCCTCTACATTGTCCCCATCAAACATTCCCAGGACAGGTGCAGCACGGGGTTAGATACAGAGTAAATCTCCCTCTACACTGTCCTCATCAAACACTCACAGAACAGATACAGCACGGGGTTAGATACAGAGTAAATCTCCCTCAACACTGTCCCCATCAAACACCCCCAGAACAGGGACAGCACGGGGTTAGATACAGAATAAAGCTCCCTCTACACTGTCCCCGTCAAACACTCCCAGGACAGGTTAAGCACGGGTTTAGATACAGAGTAAGGCTCCCTCTACAACGACCCCATCAATCCCACCCAGGATACGTACAGCACGGGGTTAGATATAGAGTAAAGCTCCTTCTACACTGTCCCCATCAAACATTCCCAGGACAGCTACAGCACGGGGTTAGATACAGAGTAAATCTCTTTCAACACCGTCCCCATCAAACCCTCCCAGGACAGGTACAGCACGGGGTTAGATACAGAGTAAATCTCCCTCTACACCGTCCCCATCAAACACTCCCAGGACAGGTACAGCACGGGGTTAGATACAGAGTAAATCTCCCTCGACACCGTCCCCATCAAACCCTCCCAGAACAGGTACAGCACGGGGTTAAATTCAGAGTAAATCTCCCTCTACACGGTCCCCATCAAACACTCCCAGGACAGGTACAGCACGGGGTTAAATTCAGAGTAAAGCTCCCTCTACACGGTCCCCATCAAACACTCCCAGGACAGGTACAGCACGGGGTTAGCTACAGAGTAAAGCTCCCTCTACACTGTACCCATCATTCACTCCCAGGGAAGTTATAACAAAGTGTTAGATACAGATTAAAGCTCCCTCTACACTGTCCTCATCTAACAAGCCCAGGACAGGTACAGCACGGGGTTAGATACAGAGTAAATCTCCCTCAACACCGTCCCCATCAAACCCTCCCAGGACAGGTACAGCACGGGGTTAGATACAGAGTAAATCTCCCTCTACACCGTCCCCATCAAACACTCCCAGGACAGGTACAGCACGGGGTTAGATACAGAGTAAATCTCCCTCGACACCGTCCCCATCAAACCCTCCCAGAACAGGTACAGCACGGGGTTAAATTCAGAGTAAATCTCCCTCTACACGGTCCCCATCAAACACTCCCTGGACAGGTACAGCACGGGGTTAAATTCAGAGTAAAGCTCCCTCTACACGGTCCCCATCAAACACTCCCAGGACAGGTACAGCACGGGGTTAGATACAGAGTAAAGCTCCCTCTATACCGTCCCCATCAAACACTCCCAGGACAGGTACAGCACGGGGTTAGATACAGAGTAAAGCTCCCTCTACACTGTCCCCATCAAACACCCCCAGGACAGGTACAGCACGGGGTTAGCTACAGAGTAAAGCTCCCTCTACACTGTACCCATCATTCACTCCCAGGGAAGTTATAACAAAGTGTTAGATACAGATTAAAGCTCCCTCTACACTGTCCTCATCTAACAAGCCCAGGACAGGTACAGCACGGGGTTAGATACAGAGTAAATCTCCCTCAACACCGTCCCCATCAAACCCTCCCAGGACAGGTACAGCACGGGGTTAGATACAGAGTAAATCTCCCTCTACACCGTCCCCATCAAACACTCCCAGGACAGGTACAGCACGGGGTTAGTTACAGAGTAAATCTCCCTCGACACCGTCCCCATCAAACCCTCCCAGAACAGGTACAGCACGGGGTTAAATTCAGAGTAAATCTCCCTCTACACGGTCCCCATCAAACACTCCCAGGACAGGTACAGCACGGGGTTAAATTCAGAGTAAAGCTCCCTCTACACGGTCCCCATCAAACACTCCCAGGACAGGTACAGCACGGGGTTAGATACAGAGTAAAGCTCCCTCTATACCGTCCCCATCAAACACTCCCAGGACAGGTACAGCACGGGGTTAGATACAGAGTAAAGCTCCCTGTACACCGTCCCCATCAAACACTCCCAGGACAGGTACAGCACGGGGTTAGATACAGAGTAAATCTCCCTCTACACTGTCCCCATCAAACACTCCAAGGACAGGTACAGCACGGGGTTAGATACAGAGTAAAGCTCCCTCTACACTGTCCCCATCAAACACTCCCAGGACAGGTACAGCACGGGGTTAGATACAGAGTAAAGCTCCCTCTACACTGTCCCCATCAAACACTCCCAGGGCAGGTACAGCACGGGGTTAGATACAGAGTAAATCTCCCTCTACACTGTCCCCATCAAACACTCCCAGGACAGGAACAGCACGGGGTTAGATACTGAGTAAATCTCCCTCTACACTGTCCCCATCAAACACTCCCAGGACAGGTACAGCACGGGGTTAGATACAGAGTAAATCTCCCTCTACACTGTCCCCATCAAACACTCCCAGGACAGGAACAGCACGGGGTTAGATACAGAGTAAATCTCCCTCTACACTGTCCCCATCAAACACTCCCAGGACAGGTACAGCACGGGGTTAGATACAGAGTAAAGCTCCCTCTACACTGTCCCCATCAAACACACCCAGGACAGGTACAGCACGGGGTTAATAACAGAGTAAAGCTCCCTCTACACCGTCCCCATCAAACACTCCCAGGACAGGTACAGCAAGGCGTTAGATAAAGAGTAAAGCTCCCTCTACACTGTCCCCATCAAACACTCCCAGGACAGGTATAGCACTGGGTTAGATACAGAGTAAAGCTCCTTCTACACTGTCCCCTTTAAACACTCCCAGGACAGGTACAGCACGGGGTTAGATACAGAGTAAACCTCCCTCTACACCGTCCCCGTTCAAACAATCCCAGGACAGGTACAGCACGGGGTTAGATACAGAGTAAAGCTCCCTCTACACTGTCCCCATCAAACACTCCCAGGACAGCTACAGCACGGGGTTAGATACAGAGTAAAGCTCCCTCTACACTGTCCCCATCAAACACCCCCAGGACAGGTACAGCACGGGGTTAGCTACAGAGTAAAGCTCCCTCTACACTGTACCCATCATTCACTCCCAGGGAAGTTATAACAAAGTGTTAGATACAGATTAAAGCTCCCTCTACACTGTCCTCATCTAACAAGCCCAGGACAGGTGCAGCACGGGGTTAGATACAGAGTAAAGCTCCCACTACATTGTCCCCATCAAACAATCCAAGGACAGGTTCAGCATGGGATGAAATACAGAGTAAATCTCCCTCTACACTGTCCTCATCAAACACTCCCAGGACAGGTTCAGCACGGGGTTAGATACAGAGTAAAGCTCCCTCTACATTGTCCCCATCAAACAATCCAAGGACAGGTTCAGCATGGGATGAAATACAGAGTAAATCTCCCTCTACACTGTCCCCATCGAACACTCCCAGGACAGGTACAGCACGGGGTTAGATACTGAGTAATTCTCCGTCAACACTGTCCCCATCAAACACTCCCAGGACAGGTACAGCACGGGGTTAGATACAGAGTAAAGCACCCTCTACACTGTCCCCGTCAAACACTCCCAGGACAGGTTCAGCACGGGGTTAGATACAGAGTAAAGCTCCCTCTACACTGTCCCCGTCAAACACTCCCAGGACAGGTACAGCACGGGGTTAGATACAGACTAAAGATCCCTATACACTTTCCCCATCAAACACTCCCAGGACAGGTACAGCACGGGTTTAGGTACAGAGCAAATCTCCCTCTACACAGTCCACATCAAACACTCCCAGGGCAGGTACGGCACAGGGTTAGATAAAGAGTAAAGCTCCTTCTACACCGTCCCCATCAAACACTCCCAGGACAGGTAGAGCACGGGGTTAGATACAGAGTAAATCTCCCTCTACACTGTCCCAATCAAACACTCCCACGACAGGTACAGCACGGCTTTGGATAGATAGTAAATTTCCCTCTACATTGTCTCCGTCAAACAATCCCAGGACAGGTTCAGCACGGGGTTAGATACAGAGTAAAGCTCCCTCTTCACTGTCCCCATCAAACACTCCCAGGACAGGTACAGCACGGGGTTAGATAGACAGTAAACCTCCCTCTACACTGTACCCATCATTCACTCCCAGGGAAGTTATAACAAAGTGTTAGATACAGAGTAAAGCTCCCTCTACACTGTCCCCGTCAAACACTCCCAGGACAGGTTCAGCACGGGGTTAGATACCGAGTAAAGCACCCTCTACAACGTCCCCATCAAACACACCCAGGATACGTGCAGCACGGGGTTAGATACAGAGTAAAGCTCCCTCTACACTGTCCCCGTCAAACACTCCCAGGACAGGTACAGCACGGGGTTAGATACAGACTAAAGATCCCTATACACTTTCCCCATCAAACACTCCCAGGACAGGTACAGCACGGGGTTAGATACAGAGTAAAGCACCCTCTACACCGTCCCCATCAAACACTACCAGGATAGGTACAGCACGGGGTTAGATACAGAGTAATGCTCCCTCTACACTGTCCCCATCAAACACCCCCAGGACAGGTAGAGCACGGGGTTAGATACAGATTAAAGCTCCCTCTACACTGTACCCATCAAACACTCCCAGGACAGGTACAGCACGGGGTTAGATACAGAGTAAAGCTCCCTCTACACTGTCCACGTCAAACAATCCCAGGACAGATTCAGCACGGGGTTAGGTACAGAGTAAAGCTCCCTCTACATTGTCCCCATCAAACATTCCCAGGACAGGTGCAGCACGGGGTTAGATACAGAGTAAATCTCCCTCTACACTGTCCTCATCAAACACTCACAGAACAGATACAGCACGGGGTTAGATACAGAGTAAATCTCCCTCAACACTGTCCCCATCAAACACCCCCAGAACAGGGACAGCACGGGGTTAGATACAGAATAAAGCTCCCTCTACACTGTCCCCGTCAAACACTCCCAGGACAGGTTAAGCACGGGTTTAGATACAGAGTAAGGCTCCCTCTACAACGACCCCATCAATCCCACCCAGGATACGTACAGCACGGGGTTAGATATAGAGTAAAGCTCCTTCTACACTGTCCCCATCAAACATTCCCAGGACAGCTAAAGCACGGGGTTAGATACAGAGTAAATCTCTTTCAACACCGTCCCCATCAAACCCTCCCAGGACAGGTACAGCACGGGGTTAGATACAGAGTAAATCTCCCTCTACACCGTCCCCATCAAACACTCCCAGGACAGGTACAGCACGGGGTTAGATACAGAGTAAATCTCCCTCGACACCGTCCCCATCAAACCCTCCCAGAACAGGTACAGCACGGGGTTAAATTCAGAGTAAATCTCCCTCTACACGGTCCCCATCAAACACTCCCAGGACAGGTACAGCACGGGGTTAAATTCAGAGTAAAGCTCCCTCTACACGGTCCCCATCAAACACTCCCAGGACAGGTACAGCACGGGGTTAGATACAGAGTAAAGCTCCCTCTATACCGTCCCCATCAAACACTCCCAGGACAGGTACAGCACGGGGTTAGATACAGAGTAAAGCTCCCTGTACACCGTCCCCATCAAACACTCCCAGGACAGGTACAGCACGGGGTTAGATACAGAGTAAATCTCCCTCTACACTGTCCCCATCAAACACTCCAAGGACAGGTACAGCACGGGGTTAGATACAGAGTAAAGCTCCCTCTACACTGTCCCCATCAAACACTCCCAGGACAGGTACAGCACGGGGTTAGATACAGAGTAAAGCTCCCTCTACACTGTCCCCATCAAACACTCCCAGGGCAGGTACAGCACGGGGTTAGATACAGAGTAAATCTCCCTCTACACTGTCCCCATCAAACACTCCCAGGACAGGAACAGCACGGGGTTAGATACAGAGTAAATCTCCCTCTACACTGTCCCCATCAAACACTCCCAGGACAGGTACAGCACGGGGTTAGATACAGAGTAAATCTCCCTCTACACTGTCCCCATCAAACACTCCCAGGACAGGAACAGCACGGGGTTAGATACAGAGTAAATCTCCCTCTACACTGTCCCCATCAAACACTCCCAGGACAGGTACAGCACGGGGTTAGATACAGAGTAAAGCTCCCTCTACACTGTCCCCATCAAACACCCCCAGGACAGGTACAGCACGGAGTTAGCTACAGAGTAAAGCTCCCTCTACACTGTACCCATCATTCACTCCCAGGGAAGTTATAACAAAGTGTTAGATACAGATTAAAGCTCCCTCTACACTGTCCTCATCTAACAAGCCCAGGACAGGTACAGCACGGGGTTAGATACAGAGTAAAGCTCCCACTACATTGTCCCCATCAAACAATCCAAGGACAGGTTCAGCATGGGATGAAATACAGAGTAAATCTCCCTCTACACTGTCCTCATCAAACACTCCCAGGACAGGTTCAGCACGGGGTTAGATACAGAGTAAAGCTCCCTCTACATTGTCCCCATCAAACAATCCAAGGACAGGTTCAGCATGGGATGAAATACAGAGTAAATCTCCCTCTACACTGTCCCCATCGAACACTCCCAGGACAGGTTCAGCACGGGGTTAGATACAGAGTAAAGCTCCCTCTACAATGTCCCCATCAAACACTCCCAGGATACGTGCAGCACGGGGTTAGATACAGAGTAAAGCTCCCTCTACACTGTCCCCGTCAAACACTCCCAGGACAGGTACAGCACGGGGTTAGATACAGACTAAAGATCCCTATACACTTTCCCCATCAAACACTCCCAGGACAGGTACAGCACGGGTTTAGGTACAGAGCAAATCTCCCTCTACACAGTCCACATCAAACACTCCCAGGGCAGGTACGGCACAGGGTTAGATAAAGAGTAAAGCTCCTTCTACACTGTCCCCATCAAACACTCCCAGGACAGGTACAGCACGGGGTTAGATACAGAGTAAATCTCCCTCTACACTGTCCCCATCAAACACTCCAAGGACAGGTACAGCACGGGGTTAGATACAGAGTAAAGCTCCCTCTACACTGTCCCCATCAAACACTCCCAGGACAGGTACAGCACGGGGTTAGATACAGAGTAAAGCTCCCTCTACACTGTCCCCATCAAACACTCCCAGGACAGGTACAGCACGGGGTTAGATACAGAGTAAAGCTCCCTCTACACTGTCCCCATCAAACACTACCAGGATAGGTACAGCACGGGGTTAGATACAGAGTAAAGCTCCCTCTACACTGTCCCCATCAAACACTCCCAGGACAGGTACAGCACGGGGTTAGATACAGAGTAAAGCTCCCTCTACACTGTCCCCATCAAACACTCCCAGGACAGGTACAGCACGGGGTTAGATACAGAGTAAAGCTCCCTCTACACTGTCCCCATCAAACACCCCCAGGACAGGTACAGCACGGGGTTAGATACAGAGTAAATCTCCCTCTACACTGTCCCCATCAAACACTCCAAGGACAGGTACAGCACGGGGTTAGATACAGAGTAAAGCTCCCTCTACACTGTCCCCATCAAACACTCCCAGGACAGGTACAGCACGGGGTTAGATACAGAGTAAAGCTCCCTCTACACTGTCCCCATCAAACACTCCCAGGGCAGGTACAGCACGGGGTTAGATACAGAGTAAATCTCCCTCTACACTGTCCCCATCAAACACTCCCAGGACAGGAACAGCACGGGGTTAGATACAGAGTAAATCTCCCTCTACACTGTCCCCATCAAACACTCCCAGGACAGGTACAGCACGGGGTTAGATACAGAGTAAATCTCCCTCTACACTGTCCCCATCAAACACTCCCAGGACAGGAACAGCACGGGGTTAGATACAGAGTAAATCTCCCTCTACACTGTCCCCATCAAACACTCCCAGGACAGGTACAGCACGGGGTTAGATACAGAGTAAAGCTCCCTCTACACTGTCCCCATCAAACACACCCAGGACAGGTACAGCACGGGGTTAATAACAGAGTAAAGCTCCCTCTACACCGTCCCCATCAAACACTCCCAGGACAGGTACAGCAAGGCGTTAGATAAAGAGTAAAGCTCCCTCTACACTGTCCCCATCAAACACTCCCAGGACAGGTATAGCACTGGGTTAGATACAGAGTAAAGCTCCTTCTACACTGTCCCCTTTAAACACTCCCAGGACAGGTACAGCACGGGGTTAGATACAGAGTAAACCTCCCTCTACACCGTCCCCGTTCAAACAATCCCAGGACAGGTACAGCACGGGGTTAGATACAGAGTAAAGCTCCCTCTACACTGTCCCCATCAAACACTCCCAGGACAGCTACAGCACGGGGTTAGATACAGAGTAAAGCTCCCTCTACACTGTCCCCATCAAACACCCCCAGGACAGGTACAGCACGGGGTTAGCTACAGAGTAAAGCTCCCTCTACACTGTACCCATCATTCACTCCCAGGGAAGTTATAACAAAGTGTTAGATACAGATTAAAGCTCCCTCTACACTGTCCTCATCTAACAAGCCCAGGACAGGTGCAGCACGGGGTTAGATACAGAGTAAAGCTCCCACTACATTGTCCCCATCAAACAATCCAAGGACAGGTTCAGCATGGGATGAAATACAGAGTAAATCTCCCTCTACACTGTCCTCATCAAACACTCCCAGGACAGGTTCAGCACGGGGTTAGATACAGAGTAAAGCTCCCTCTACATTGTCCCCATCAAACAATCCAAGGACAGGTTCAGCATGGGATGAAATACAGAGTAAATCTCCCTCTACACTGTCCCCATCGAACACTCCCAGGACAGGTACAGCACGGGGTTAGATACTGAGTAATTCTCCGTCAACACTGTCCCCATCAAACACTCCCAGGACAGGTACAGCACGGGGTTAGATACAGAGTAAAGCACCCTCTACACTGTCCCCGTCAAACACTCCCAGGACAGGTTCAGCACGGGGTTAGATACAGAGTAAAGCTCCCTCTACAATGTCCCCATCAAACACTCCCAGGATACGTGCAGCACGGGGTTAGATACAGAGTAAAGCTCCCTCTACACTGTCCCCGTCAAACACTCCCAGGACAGGTACAGCACGGGGTTAGATACAGACTAAAGATCCCTATACACTTTCCCCATCAAACACTCCCAGGACAGGTACAGCACGGGTTTAGGTACAGAGCAAATCTCCCTCTACACAGTCCACATCAAACACTCCCAGGGCAGGTACGGCACAGGGTTAGATAAAGAGTAAAGCTCCTTCTACACCGTCCCCATCAAACACTCCCAGGACAGGTAGAGCACGGGGTTAGATACAGAGTAAAGCTCCCTCTACACTGTCCCAATCAAACACTCCCACGACAGGTACAGCACGGCTTTGGATAGATAGTAAATTTCCCTCTACATTGTCTCCGTCAAACAATCCCAGGACAGGTTCAGCACGGGGTTAGATACAGAGTAAAGCTCCCTCTTCACTGTCCCCATCAAACACTCCCAGGACAGGTACAGCACGGGGTTAGATAGACAGTAAACCTCCCTCTACACTGTACCCATCATTCACTCCCAGGGAAGTTATAACAAAGTGTTAGATACAGAGTAAAGCTCCCTCTACACTGTCCCCGTCAAACACTCCCAGGACAGGTTCAGCACGGGGTTAGATACCGAGTAAAGCACCCTCTACAACGTCCCCATCAAACACACCCAGGATACGTGCAGCACGGGGTTAGATACAGAGTAAAGCTCCCTCTACACTGTCCCCGTCAAACACTCCCAGGACAGGTACAGCACGGGGTTAGATACAGACTAAAGATCCCTATACACTTTCCCCATCAAACACTCCCAGGACAGGTACAGCACGGGGTTAGATACAGAGTAAAGCACCCTCTACACCGTCCCCATCAAACACTACCAGGATAGGTACAGCACGGGGTTAGATACAGAGTAAAGCTCCCTCTACACTGTCCCCATCAAACACCCCCAGGACAGGTAGAGCACGGGGTTAGATACAGATTAAAGCTCCCTCTACACTGTACCCATCAAACACTCCCAGGACAGGTACAGCACGGGGTTAGATACAGAGTAAAGCTCCCTCTACACTGTCCACGTCAAACAATCCCAGGACAGATTCAGCACGGGGTTAGGTACAGAGTAAAGCTCCCTCTACATTGTCCCCATCAAACATTCCCAGGACAGGTGCAGCACGGGGTTAGATACAGAGTAAATCTCCCTCTACACTGTCCTCATCAAACACTCACAGAACAGATACAGCACGGGGTTAGATACAGAGTAAATCTCCCTCAACACTGTCCCCATCAAACACCCCCAGAACAGGGACAGCACGGGGTTAGATACAGAATAAAGCTCCCTCTACACTGTCCCCGTCAAACACTCCCAGGACAGGTTAAGCACGGGTTTAGATACAGAGTAAGGCTCCCTCTACAACGACCCCATCAATCCCACCCAGGATACGTACAGCACGGGGTTAGATATAGAGTAAAGCTCCTTCTACACTGTCCCCATCAAACATTCCCAGGACAGCTACAGCACGGGGTTAGATACAGAGTAAATCTCTTTCAACACCGTCCCCATCAAACCCTCCCAGGACAGGTACAGCACGGGGTTAGATACAGAGTAAATCTCCCTCTACACCGTCCCCATCAAACACTCCCAGGACAGGTACAGCACGGGGTTAGATACAGAGTAAATCTCCCTCGACACCGTCCCCATCAAACCCTCCCAGAACAGGTACAGCACGGGGTTAAATTCAGAGTAAATCTCCCTCTACACGGTCCCCATCAAACACTCCCAGGACAGGTACAGCACGGGGTTAAATTCAGAGTAAAGCTCCCTCTACACGGTCCCCATCAAACACTCCCAGGACAGGTACAGCACGGGGTTAGCTACAGAGTAAAGCTCCCTCTACACTGTACCCATCATTCACTCCCAGGGAAGTTATAACAAAGTGTTAGATACAGATTAAAGCTCCCTCTACACTGTCCTCATCTAACAAGCCCAGGACAGGTACAGCACGGGGTTAGATACAGAGTAAATCTCCCTCAACACCGTCCCCATCAAACCCTCCCAGGACAGGTACAGCACGGGGTTAGATACAGAGTAAATCTCCCTCTACACCGTCCCCATCAAACACTCCCAGGACAGGTACAGCACGGGGTTAGATACAGAGTAAATCTCCCTCGACACCGTCCCCATCAAACCCTCCCAGAACAGGTACAGCACGGGGTTAAATTCAGAGTAAATCTCCCTCTACACGGTCCCCATCAAACACTCCCTGGACAGGTACAGCACGGGGTTAAATTCAGAGTAAAGCTCCCTCTACACGGTCCCCATCAAACACTCCCAGGACAGGTACAGCACGGGGTTAGATACAGAGTAAAGCTCCCTCTATACCGTCCCCATCAAACACTCCCAGGACAGGTACAGCACGGGGTTAGATACAGAGTAAAGCTCCCTCTACACTGTCCCCATCAAACACCCCCAGGACAGGTACAGCACGGGGTTAGCTACAGAGTAAAGCTCCCTCTACACTGTACCCATCATTCACTCCCAGGGAAGTTATAACAAAGTGTTAGATACAGATTAAAGCTCCCTCTACACTGTCCTCATCTAACAAGCCCAGGACAGGTACAGCACGGGGTTAGATACAGAGTAAATCTCCCTCAACACCGTCCCCATCAAACCCTCCCAGGACAGGTACAGCACGGGGTTAGATACAGAGTAAATCTCCCTCTACACCGTCCCCATCAAACACTCCCAGGACAGGTACAGCACGGGGTTAGTTACAGAGTAAATCTCCCTCGACACCGTCCCCATCAAACCCTCCCAGAACAGGTACAGCACGGGGTTAAATTCAGAGTAAATCTCCCTCTACACGGTCCCCATCAAACACTCCCAGGACAGGTACAGCACGGGGTTAAATTCAGAGTAAAGCTCCCTCTACACGGTCCCCATCAAACACTCCCAGGACAGGTACAGCACGGGGTTAGATACAGAGTAAAGCTCCCTCTATACCGTCCCCATCAAACACTCCCAGGACAGGTACAGCACGGGGTTAGATACAGAGTAAAGCTCCCTGTACACCGTCCCCATCAAACACTCCCAGGACAGGTACAGCACGGGGTTAGATACAGAGTAAATCTCCCTCTACACTGTCCCCATCAAACACTCCAAGGACAGGTACAGCACGGGGTTAGATACAGAGTAAAGCTCCCTCTACACTGTCCCCATCAAACACTCCCAGGACAGGTACAGCACGGGGTTAGATACAGAGTAAAGCTCCCTCTACACTGTCCCCATCAAACACTCCCAGGGCAGGTACAGCACGGGGTTAGATACAGAGTAAATCTCCCTCTACACTGTCCCCATCAAACACTCCCAGGACAGGAACAGCACGGGGTTAGATACTGAGTAAATCTCCCTCTACACTGTCCCCATCAAACACTCCCAGGACAGGTACAGCACGGGGTTAGATACAGAGTAAATCTCCCTCTACACTGTCCCCATCAAACACTCCCAGGACAGGAACAGCACGGGGTTAGATACAGAGTAAATCTCCCTCTACACTGTCCCCATCAAACACTCCCAGGACAGGTACAGCACGGGGTTAGATACAGAGTAAAGCTCCCTCTACACTGTCCCCATCAAACACACCCAGGACAGGTACAGCACGGGGTTAATAACAGAGTAAAGCTCCCTCTACACCGTCCCCATCAAACACTCCCAGGACAGGTACAGCAAGGCGTTAGATAAAGAGTAAAGCTCCCTCTACACTGTCCCCATCAAACACTCCCAGGACAGGTATAGCACTGGGTTAGATACAGAGTAAAGCTCCTTCTACACTGTCCCCTTTAAACACTCCCAGGACAGGTACAGCACGGGGTTAGATACAGAGTAAACCTCCCTCTACACCGTCCCCGTTCAAACAATCCCAGGACAGGTACAGCACGGGGTTAGATACAGAGTAAAGCTCCCTCTACACTGTCCCCATCAAACACTCCCAGGACAGCTACAGCACGGGGTTAGATACAGAGTAAAGCTCCCTCTACACTGTCCCCATCAAACACCCCCAGGACAGGTACAGCACGGGGTTAGCTACAGAGTAAAGCTCCCTCTACACTGTACCCATCATTCACTCCCAGGGAAGTTATAACAAAGTGTTAGATACAGATTAAAGCTCCCTCTACACTGTCCTCATCTAACAAGCCCAGGACAGGTGCAGCACGGGGTTAGATACAGAGTAAAGCTCCCACTACATTGTCCCCATCAAACAATCCAAGGACAGGTTCAGCATGGGATGAAATACAGAGTAAATCTCCCTCTACACTGTCCTCATCAAACACTCCCAGGACAGGTTCAGCACGGGGTTAGATACAGAGTAAAGCTCCCTCTACATTGTCCCCATCAAACAATCCAAGGACAGGTTCAGCATGGGATGAAATACAGAGTAAATCTCCCTCTACACTGTCCCCATCGAACACTCCCAGGACAGGTACAGCACGGGGTTAGATACTGAGTAATTCTCCGTCAACACTGTCCCCATCAAACACTCCCAGGACAGGTACAGCACGGGGTTAGATACAGAGTAAAGCACCCTCTACACTGTCCCCGTCAAACACTCCCAGGACAGGTTCAGCACGGGGTTAGATACAGAGTAAAGCTCCCTCTACAATGTCCCCATCAAACACTCCCAGGATACGTGCAGCACGGGGTTAGATACAGAGTAAAGCTCCCTCTACACTGTCCCCGTCAAACACTCCCAGGACAGGTACAGCACGGGGTTAGATACAGACTAAAGATCCCTATACACTTTCCCCATCAAACACTCCCAGGACAGGTACAGCACGGGTTTAGGTACAGAGCAAATCTCCCTCTACACAGTCCACATCAAACACTCCCAGGGCAGGTACGGCACAGGGTTAGATAAAGAGTAAAGCTCCTTCTACACCGTCCCCATCAAACACTCCCAGGACAGGTAGAGCACGGGGTTAGATACAGAGTAAAGCTCCCTCTACACTGTCCCAATCAAACACTCCCACGACAGGTACAGCACGGCTTTGGATAGATAGTAAATTTCCCTCTACATTGTCTCCGTCAAACAATCCCAGGACAGGTTCAGCACGGGGTTAGATACAGAGTAAAGCTCCCTCTTCACTGTCCCCATCAAACACTCCCAGGACAGGTACAGCACGGGGTTAGATAGACAGTAAACCTCCCTCTACACTGTACCCATCATTCACTCCCAGGGAAGTTATAACAAAGTGTTAGATACAGAGTAAAGCTCCCTCTACACTGTCCCCGTCAAACACTCCCAGGACAGGTTCAGCACGGGGTTAGATACCGAGTAAAGCACCCTCTACAACGTCCCCATCAAACACACCCAGGATACGTGCAGCACGGGGTTAGATACAGAGTAAAGCTCCCTCTACACTGTCCCCGTCAAACACTCCCAGGACAGGTACAGCACGGGGTTAGATACAGACTAAAGATCCCTATACACTTTCCCCATCAAACACTCCCAGGACAGGTACAGCACGGGGTTAGATACAGAGTAAAGCACCCTCTACACCGTCCCCATCAAACACTACCAGGATAGGTACAGCACGGGGTTAGATACAGAGTAAAGCTCCCTCTACACTGTCCCCATCAAACACCCCCAGGACAGGTAGAGCACGGGGTTAGATACAGATTAAAGCTCCCTCTACACTGTACCCATCAAACACTCCCAGGACAGGTACAGCACGGGGTTAGATACAGAGTAAAGCTCCCTCTACACTGTCCACGTCAAACAATCCCAGGACAGATTCAGCACGGGGTTAGGTACAGAGTAAAGCTCCCTCTACATTGTCCCCATCAAACATTCCCAGGACAGGTGCAGCACGGGGTTAGATACAGAGTAAATCTCCCTCTACACTGTCCTCATCAAACACTCACAGAACAGATACAGCACGGGGTTAGATACAGAGTAAATCTCCCTCAACACTGTCCCCATCAAACACCCCCAGAACAGGGACAGCACGGGGTTAGATACAGAATAAAGCTCCCTCTACACTGTCCCCGTCAAACACTCCCAGGACAGGTTAAGCACGGGTTTAGATACAGAGTAAGGCTCCCTCTACAACGACCCCATCAATCCCACCCAGGATACGTACAGCACGGGGTTAGATATAGAGTAAAGCTCCTTCTACACTGTCCCCATCAAACATTCCCAGGACAGCTACAGCACGGGGTTAGATACAGAGTAAATCTCTTTCAACACCGTCCCCATCAAACCCTCCCAGGACAGGTACAGCACGGGGTTAGATACAGAGTAAATCTCCCTCTACACCGTCCCCATCAAACACTCCCAGGACAGGTACAGCACGGGGTTAGATACAGAGTAAATCTCCCTCGACACCGTCCCCATCAAACCCTCCCAGAACAGGTACAGCACGGGGTTAAATTCAGAGTAAATCTCCCTCTACACGGTCCCCATCAAACACTCCCAGGACAGGTACAGCACGGGGTTAAATTCAGAGTAAAGCTCCCTCTACACGGTCCCCATCAAACACTCCCAGGACAGGTACAGCACGGGGTTAGATACAGAGTAAAGCTCCCTCTATACCGTCCCCATCAAACACTCCCAGGACAGGTACAGCACGGGGTTAGATACAGAGTAAAGCTCCCTGTACACCGTCCCCATCAAACACTCCCAGGACAGGTACAGCACGGGGTTAGATACAGAGTAAATCTCCCTCTACACTGTCCCCATCAAACACTCCAAGGACAGGTACAGCACGGGGTTAGATACAGAGTAAAGCTCCCTCTACACTGTCCCCATCAAACACTCCCAGGACAGGTACAGCACGGGGTTAGATACAGAGTAAAGCTCCCTCTACACTGTCCCCATCAAACACTCCCAGGGCAGGTACAGCACGGGGTTAGATACAGAGTAAATCTCCCTCTACACTGTCCCCATCAAACACTCCCAGGACAGGAACAGCACGGGGTTAGATACAGAGTAAATCTCCCTCTACACTGTCCCCATCAAACACTCCCAGGACAGGTACAGCACGGGGTTAGATACAGAGTAAATCTCCCTCTACACTGTCCCCATCAAACACTCCCAGGACAGGAACAGCACGGGGTTAGATACAGAGTAAATCTCCCTCTACACTGTCCCCATCAAACACTCCCAGGACAGGTACAGCACGGGGTTAGATACAGAGTAAAGCTCCCTCTACACTGTCCCCATCAAACACACCCAGGACAGGTACAGCACGGGGTTAATAACAGAGTAAAGCTCCCTCTACACCGTCCCCATCAAACACTCCCAGGACAGGTACAGCAAGGCGTTAGATAAAGAGTAAAGCTCCCTCTACACTGTCCCCATCAAACACTCCCAGGACAGGTATAGCACTGGGTTAGATACAGAGTAAAGCTCCTTCTACACTGTCCCCTTTAAACACTCCCAGGACAGGTACAGCACGGGGTTAGATACAGAGTAAACCTCCCTCTACACCGTCCCCGTTCAAACAATCCCAGGACAGGTACAGCACGGGGTTAGATACAGAGTAAAGCTCCCTCTACACTGTCCCCATCAAACACTCCCAGGACAGCTACAGCACGGGGTTAGATACAGAGTAAAGCTCCCTCTACACTGTCCCCATCAAACACCCCCAGGACAGGTACAGCACGGGGTTAGCTACAGAGTAAAGCTCCCTCTACACTGTACCCATCATTCACTCCCAGGGAAGTTATAACAAAGTGTTAGATACAGATTAAAGCTCCCTCTACACTGTCCTCATCTAACAAGCCCAGGACAGGTACAGCACGGGGTTAGATACAGAGTAAAGCTCCCACTACATTGTCCCCATCAAACAATCCAAGGACAGGTTCAGCATGGGATGAAATACAGAGTAAATCTCCCTCTACACTGTCCTCATCAAACACTCCCAGGACAGGTTCAGCACGGGGTTAGATACAGAGTAAAGCTCCCTCTAAATTGTCCCCATCAAACAATCCAAGGACAGGTTCAGCATGGGATGAAATACAGAGTAAATCTCCCTCTACACTGTCCCCATCGAACACTCCCAGGACAGGTACAGCACGGGGTTAGATACTGAGTAATTCTCCGTCAACACTGTCCCCATCAAACACTCCCAGGACAGGTACAGCACGGGGTTAGATACAGAGTAAAGCACCCTCTACACTGTCCCCGTCAAACACTCCCAGGACAGGTTCAGCACGGGGTTAGATACAGAGTAAAGCTCCCTCTACAATGTCCCCATCAAACACTCCCAGGATACGTGCAGCACGGGGTTAGATACAGAGTAAAGCTCCCTCTACACTGTCCCCGTCAAACACTCCCAGGACAGGTACAGCACGGGGTTAGATACAGACTAAAGATCCCTATACACTTTCCCCATCAAACACTCCCAGGACAGGTACAGCACGGGTTTAGGTACAGAGCAAATCTCCCTCTACACAGTCCACATCAAACACTCCCAGGGCAGGTACGGCACAGGGTTAGATAAAGAGTAAAGCTCCTTCTACACTGTCCCCATCAAACACTCCCAGGACAGGTACAGCACGGGGTTAGATACAGAGTAAATCTCCCTCTACACTGTCCCCATCAAACACTCCAAGGACAGGTACAGCACGGGGTTAGATACAGAGTAAAGCTCCCTCTACACTGTCCCCATCAAACACTCCCAGGACAGGTACAGCACGGGGTTAGATACAGAGTAAAGCTCCCTCTACACTGTCCCCATCAAACACTCCCAGGACAGGTACAGCACGGGGTTAGATACAGAGTAAAGCTCCCTCTACACTGTCCCCATCAAACACTACCAGGATAGGTACAGCACGGGGTTAGATACAGAGTAAAGCTCCCTCTACACTGTCCCCATCAAACACTCCCAGGACAGGTACAGCACGGGGTTAGATACAGAGTAAAGCTCCCTCTACACTGTCCCCATCAAACACTCCCAGGACAGGTACAGCACGGGGTTAGATACAGAGTAAAGCTCCCTCTACACTGTCCCCATCAAACACCCCCAGGACAGGTACAGCACGGGGTTAGATACAGAGTAAATCTCCCTCTACACTGTCCCCATCAAACACTCCAAGGACAGGTACAGCACGGGGTTAGATACAGAGTAAAGCTCCCTCTACACTGTCCCCATCAAACACTCCCAGGACAGGTACAGCACGGGGTTAGATACAGAGTAAAGCTCCCTCTACACTGTCCCCATCAAACACTCCCAGGGCAGGTACAGCACGGGGTTAGATACAGAGTAAATCTCCCTCTACACTGTCCCCATCAAACACTCCCAGGACAGGAACAGCACGGGGTTAGATACAGAGTAAATCTCCCTCTACACTGTCCCCATCAAACACTCCCAGGACAGGTACAGCACGGGGTTAGATACAGAGTAAATCTCCCTCTACACTGTCCCCATCAAACACTCCCAGGACAGGAACAGCACGGGGTTAGATACAGAGTAAATCTCCCTCTACACTGTCCCCATCAAACACTCCCAGGACAGGTACAGCACGGGGTTAGATACAGAGTAAAGCTCCCTCTACACTGTCCCCATCAAACACACCCAGGACAGGTACAGCACGGGGTTAATAACAGAGTAAAGCTCCCTCTACACCGTCCCCATCAAACACTCCCAGGACAGGTACAGCAAGGCGTTAGATAAAGAGTAAAGCTCCCTCTACACTGTCCCCATCAAACACTCCCAGGACAGGTATAGCACTGGGTTAGATACAGAGTAAAGCTCCTTCTACACTGTCCCCTTTAAACACTCCCAGGACAGGTACAGCACGGGGTTAGATACAGAGTAAACCTCCCTCTACACCGTCCCCGTTCAAACAATCCCAGGACAGGTACAGCACGGGGTTAGATACAGAGTAAAGCTCCCTCTACACTGTCCCCATCAAACACTCCCAGGACAGCTACAGCACGGGGTTAGATACAGAGTAAAGCTCCCTCTACACTGTCCCCATCAAACACCCCCAGGACAGGTACAGCACGGGGTTAGCTACAGAGTAAAGCTCCCTCTACACTGTACCCATCATTCACTCCCAGGGAAGTTATAACAAAGTGTTAGATACAGATTAAAGCTCCCTCTACACTGTCCTCATCTAACAAGCCCCGGACAGGTGCAGCACGGGGTTAGATACAGAGTAAAGCTCCCACTACATTGTCCCCATCAAACAATCCAAGGACAGGTTCAGCATGGGATGAAATACAGAGTAAATCTCCCTCTACACTGTCCTCATCAAACACTCCCAGGACAGGTTCAGCACGGGGTTAGATACAGAGTAAAGCTCCCTCTACATTGTCCCCATCAAACAATCCAAGGACAGGTTCAGCATGGGATGAAATACAGAGTAAATCTCCCTCTACACTGTCCCCATCGAACACTCCCAGGACAGGTACAGCACGGGGTTAGATACTGAGTAATTCTCCGTCAACACTGTCCCCATCAAACACTCCCAGGACAGGTACAGCACGGGGTTAGATACAGAGTAAAGCACCCTCTACACTGTCCCCGTCAAACACTCCCAGGACAGGTTCAGCACGGGGTTAGATACAGAGTAAAGCTCCCTCTACAATGTCCCCATCAAACACTCCCAGGATACGTGCAGCACGGGGTTAGATACAGAGTAAAGCTCCCTCTACACTGTCCCCGTCAAACACTCCCAGGACAGGTACAGCACGGGGTTAGATACAGACTAAAGATCCCTATACACTTTCCCCATCAAACACTCCCAGGACAGGTACAGCACGGGTTTAGGTACAGAGCAAATCTCCCTCTACACAGTCCACATCAAACACTCCCAGGGCAGGTACGGCACAGGGTTAGATAAAGAGTAAAGCTCCTTCTACACCGTCCCCATCAAACACTCCCAGGACAGGTAGAGCACGGGGTTAGATACAGAGTAAAGCTCCCTCTACACTGTCCCAATCAAACACTCCCACGACAGGTACAGCACGGCTTTGGATAGATAGTAAATTTCCCTCTACATTGTCTCCGTCAAACAATCCCAGGACAGGTTCATCACGGGGTTAGATACAGAGTAAAGCTCCCTCTTCACTGTCCCCATCAAACACTCCCAGGACAGGTACAGCACGGGGTTAGATAGACAGTAAACCTCCCTCTACACTGTACCCATCATTCACTCCCAGGGAAGTTATAACAAAGTGTTAGATACAGAGTAAAGCTCCCTCTACACTGTCCCCGTCAAACACTCCCAGGACAGGTTCAGCACGGGGTTAGATACCGAGTAAAGCACCCTCTACAACGTCCCCATCAAACACACCCAGGATACGTGCAGCACGGGGTTAGATACAGAGTAAAGCTCCCTCTACACTGTCCCCGTCAAACACTCCCAGGACAGGTACAGCACGGGGTTAGATACAGACTAAAGATCCCTATACACTTTCCCCATCAAACACTCCCAGGACAGGTACAGCACGGGGTTAGATACAGAGTAAATCACCCTCTACACCGTCCCCATCAAACACTACCAGGATAGGTACAGCACGGGGTTAGATACAGAGTAAAGCTCCCTCTACACTGTCCCCATCAAACACCCCCAGGACAGGTAGAGCACGGGGTTAGATACAGATTAAAGCTCCCTCTACACTGTACCCATCAAACACTCCCAGGACAGGTACAGCACGGGGTTAGATACAGAGTAAAGCTCCCTCTACACTGTCCACGTCAAACAATCCCAGGACAGATTCAGCACGGGGTTAGGTACAGAGTAAAGCTCCCTCTACATTGTCCCCATCAAACATTCCCAGGACAGGTGCAGCACGGGGTTAGATACAGAGTAAATCTCCCTCTACACTGTCCTCATCAAACACTCACAGAACAGATACAGCACGGGGTTAGATACAGAGTAAATCTCCCTCAACACTGTCCCCATCAAACACCCCCAGAACAGGGACAGCACGGGGTTAGATACAGAATAAAGCTCCCTCTACACTGTCCCCGTCAAACACTCCCAGGACAGGTTAAGCACGGGTTTAGATACAGAGTAAGGCTCCCTCTACAACGACCCCATCAATCCCACCCAGGATACGTACAGCACGGGGTTAGATATAGAGTAAAGCTCCTTCTACACTGTCCCCATCAAACATTCCCAGGACAGCTACAGCACGGGGTTAGATACAGAGTAAATCTCTTTCAACACCGTCCCCATCAAACCCTCCCAGGACAGGTACAGCACGGGGTTAGATACAGAGTAAATCTCCCTCTACACCGTCCCCATCAAACACTCCCAGGACAGGTACAGCACGGGGTTAGATACAGAGTAAATCTCCCTCGACACCGTCCCCATCAAACCCTCCCAGAACAGGTACAGCACGGGGTTAAATTCAGAGTAAATCTCCCTCTACACGGTCCCCATCAAACACTCCCAGGACAGGTACAGCACGGGGTTAAATTCAGAGTAAAGCTCCCTCTACACGGTCCCCATCAAACACTCCCAGGACAGGTACAGCACGGGGTTAGCTACAGAGTAAAGCTCCCTCTACACTGTACCCATCATTCACTCCCAGGGAAGTTATAACAAAGTGTTAGATACAGATTAAAGCTCCCTCTACACTGTCCTCATCTAACAAGCCCAGGACAGGTACAGCACGGGGTTAGATACAGAGTAAATCTCCCTCAACACCGTCCCCATCAAACCCTCCCAGGACAGGTACAGCACGGGGTTAGATACAGAGTAAATCTCCCTCTACACCGTCCCCATCAAACACTCCCAGGACAGGTACAGCACGGGGTTAGATACAGAGTAAATCTCCCTCGACACCGTCCCCATCAAACCCTCCCAGAACAGATACAGCACGGGGTTAAATTCAGAGTAAATCTCCCTCTACACGGTCCCCATCAAACACTCCCTGGACAGGTACAGCACGGGGTTAAATTCAGAGTAAAGCTCCCTCTACACGGTCCCCATCAAACACTCCCAGGACAGGTACAGCACGGGGTTAGATACAGAGTAAAGCTCCCTCTATACCGTCCCCATCAAACACTCCCAGGACAGGTACAGCACGGGGTTAGATACAGAGTAAAGCTCCCTCTACACTGTCCCCATCAAACACCCCCAGGACAGGTACAGCACGGGGTTAGCTACAGAGTAAAGCTCCCTCTACACTGTACCCATCATTCACTCCCAGGGAAGTTATAACAAAGTGTTAGATACAGATTAAAGCTCCCTCTACACTGTCCTCATCTAACAAGCCCAGGACAGGTACAGCACGGGGTTAGATACAGAGTAAATCTCCCTCAACACCGTCCCCATCAAACCCTCCCAGGACAGGTACAGCACGGGGTTAGATACAGAGTAAATCTCCCTCTACACCGTCCCCATCAAACACTCCCAGGACAGGTACAGCACGGGGTTAGTTACAGAGTAAATCTCCCTCGACACCGTCCCCATCAAACCCTCCCAGAACAGGTACAGCACGGGGTTAAATTCAGAGTAAATCTCCCTCTACACGGTCCCCATCAAACACTCCCAGGACAGGTACAGCACGGGGTTAAATTCAGAGTAAAGCTCCCTCTACACGGTCCCCATCAAACACTCCCAGGACAGGTACAGCACGGGGTTAGATACAGAGTAAAGCTCCCTCTATACCGTCCCCATCAAACACTCCCAGGACAGGTACAGCACGGGGTTAGATACAGAGTAAAGCTCCCTGTACACCGTCCCCATCAAACACTCCCAGGACAGGTACAGCACGGGGTTAGATACAGAGTAAATCTCCCTCTACACTGTCCCCATCAAACACTCCAAGGACAGGTACAGCACGGGGTTAGATACAGAGTAAAGCTCCCTCTACACTGTCCCCATCAAACACTCCCAGGACAGGTACAGCACGGGGTTAGATACAGAGTAAAGCTCCCTCTACACTGTCCCCATCAAACACTCCCAGGGCAGGTACAGCACGGGGTTAGATACAGAGTAAATCTCCCTCTACACTGTCCCCATCAAACACTCCCAGGACAGGAACAGCACGGGGTTAGATACTGAGTAAATCTCCCTCTACACTGTCCCCATCAAACACTCCCAGGACAGGTACAGCACGGGGTTAGATACAGAGTAAATCTCCCTCTACACTGTCCCCATCAAACACTCCCAGGACAGGAACAGCACGGGGTTAGATACAGAGTAAATCTCCCTCTACACTGTCCCCATCAAACACTCCCAGGACAGGTACAGCACGGGGTTAGATACAGAGTAAAGCTCCCTCTACACTGTCCCCATCAAACACACCCAGGACAGGTACAGCACGGGGTTAATAACAGAGTAAAGCTCCCTCTACACCGTCCCCATCAAACACTCCCAGGACAGGTACAGCAAGGCGTTAGATAAAGAGTAAAGCTCCCTCTACACTGTCCCCATCAAACACTCCCAGGACAGGTATAGCACTGGGTTAGATACAGAGTAAAGCTCCTTCTACACTGTCCCCTTTAAACACTCCCAGGACAGGTACAGCACGGGGTTAGATACAGAGTAAACCTCCCTCTACACCGTCCCCGTTCAAACAATCCCAGGACAGGTACAGCACGGGGTTAGATACAGAGTAAAGCTCCCTCTACACTGTCCCCATCAAACACTCCCAGGACAGCTACAGCACGGGGTTAGATACAGAGTAAAGCTCCCTCTACACTGTCCCCATCAAACACCCCCAGGACAGGTACAGCACGGGGTTAGCTACAGAGTAAAGCTCCCTCTACACTGTACCCATCATTCACTCCCAGGGAAGTTATAACAAAGTGTTAGATACAGATTAAAGCTCCCTCTACACTGTCCTCATCTAACAAGCCCAGGACAGGTGCAGCACGGGGTTAGATACAGAGTAAAGCTCCCACTACATTGTCCCCATCAAACAATCCAAGGACAGGTTCAGCATGGGATGAAATACAGAGTAAATCTCCCTCTACACTGTCCTCATCAAACACTCCCAGGACAGGTTCAGCACGGGGTTAGATACAGAGTAAAGCTCCCTCTACATTGTCCCCATCAAACAATCCAAGGACAGGTTCAGCATGGGATGAAATACAGAGTAAATCTCCCTCTACACTGTCCCCATCGAACACTCCCAGGACAGGTACAGCACGGGGTTAGATACTGAGTAATTCTCCGTCAACACTGTCCCCATCAAACACTCCCAGGACAGGTACAGCACGGGGTTAGATACAGAGTAAAGCACCCTCTACACTGTCCCCGTCAAACACTCCCAGGACAGGTTCAGCACGGGGTTAGATACAGAGTAAAGCTCCCTCTACAATGTCCCCATCAAACACTCCCAGGATACGTGCAGCACGGGGTTAGATACAGAGTAAAGCTCCCTCTACACTGTCCCCGTCAAACACTCCCAGGACAGGTACAGCACGGGGTTAGATACAGACTAAAGATCCCTATACACTTTCCCCATCAAACACTCCCAGGACAGGTACAGCACGGGTTTAGGTACAGAGCAAATCTCCCTCTACACAGTCCACATCAAACACTCCCAGGGCAGGTACGGCACAGGGTTAGATAAAGAGTAAAGCTCCTTCTACACCGTCCCCATCAAACACTCCCAGGACAGGTAGAGCACGGGGTTAGATACAGAGTAAAGCTCCCTCTACACTGTCCCAATCAAACACTCCCACGACAGGTACAGCACGGCTTTGGATAGATAGTAAATTTCCCTCTACATTGTCTCCGTCAAACAATCCCAGGACAGGTTCAGCACGGGGTTAGATACAGAGTAAAGCTCCCTCTTCACTGTCCCCATCAAACACTCCCAGGACAGGTACAGCACGGGGTTAGATAGACAGTAAACCTCCCTCTACACTGTACCCATCATTCACTCCCAGGGAAGTTATAACAAAGTGTTAGATACAGAGTAAAGCTCCCTCTACACTGTCCCCGTCAAACACTCCCAGGACAGGTTCAGCACGGGGTTAGATACCGAGTAAAGCACCCTCTACAACGTCCCCATCAAACACACCCAGGATACGTGCAGCACGGGGTTAGATACAGAGTAAAGCTCCCTCTACACTGTCCCCGTCAAACACTCCCAGGACAGGTACAGCACGGGGTTAGATACAGACTAAAGATCCCTATACACTTTCCCCATCAAACACTCCCAGGACAGGTACAGCACGGGGTTAGATACAGAGTAAAGCACCCTCTACACCGTCCCCATCAAACACTACCAGGATAGGTACAGCACGGGGTTAGATACAGAGTAAAGCTCCCTCTACACTGTCCCCATCAAACACCCCCAGGACAGGTAGAGCACGGGGTTAGATACAGATTAAAGCTCCCTCTACACTGTACCCATCAAACACTCCCAGGACAGGTACAGCACGGGGTTAGATACAGAGTAAAGCTCCCTCTACACTGTCCACGTCAAACAATCCCAGGACAGATTCAGCACGGGGTTAGGTACAGAGTAAAGCTCCCTCTACATTGTCCCCATCAAACATTCCCAGGACAGGTGCAGCACGGGGTTAGATACAGAGTAAATCTCCCTCTACACTGTCCTCATCAAACACTCACAGAACAGATACAGCACGGGGTTAGATACAGAGTAAATCTCCCTCAACACTGTCCCCATCAAACACCCCCAGAACAGGGACAGCACGGGGTTAGATACAGAATAAAGCTCCCTCTACACTGTCCCCGTCAAACACTCCCAGGACAGGTTAAGCACGGGTTTAGATACAGAGTAAGGCTCCCTCTACAACGACCCCATCAATCCCACCCAGGATACGTACAGCACGGGGTTAGATATAGAGTAAAGCTCCTTCTACACTGTCCCCATCAAACATTCCCAGGACAGCTACAGCACGGGGTTAGATACAGAGTAAATCTCTTTCAACACCGTCCCCATCAAACCCTCCCAGGACAGGTACAGCACGGGGTTAGATACAGAGTAAATCTCCCTCTACACCGTCCCCATCAAACACTCCCAGGACAGGTACAGCACGGGGTTAGATACAGAGTAAATCTCCCTCGACACCGTCCCCATCAAACCCTCCCAGAACAGGTACAGCACGGGGTTAAATTCAGAGTAAATCTCCCTCTACACGGTCCCCATCAAACACTCCCAGGACAGGTACAGCACGGGGTTAAATTCAGAGTAAAGCTCCCTCTACACGGTCCCCATCAAACACTCCCAGGACAGGTACAGCACGGGGTTAGATACAGAGTAAAGCTCCCTCTATACCGTCCCCATCAAACACTCCCAGGACAGGTACAGCACGGGGTTAGATACAGAGTAAAGCTCCCTGTACACCGTCCCCATCAAACACTCCCAGGACAGGTACAGCACGGGGTTAGATACAGAGTAAATCTCCCTCTACACTGTCCCCATCAAACACTCCAAGGACAGGTACAGCACGGGGTTAGATACAGAGTAAAGCTCCCTCTACACTGTCCCCATCAAACACTCCCAGGACAGGTACAGCACGGGGTTAGATACAGAGTAAAGCTCCCTCTACACTGTCCCCATCAAACACTCCCAGGGCAGGTACAGCACGGGGTTAGATACAGAGTAAATCTCCCTCTACACTGTCCCCATCAAACACTCCCAGGACAGGAACAGCACGGGGTTAGATACTGAGTAAATCTCCCTCTACACTGTCCCCATCAAACACTCCCAGGACAGGTACAGCACGGGGTTAGATACAGAGTAAATCTCCCTCTACACTGTCCCCATCAAACACTCCCAGGACAGGAACAGCACGGGGTTAGATACAGAGTAAATCTCCCTCTACACTGTCCCCATCAAACACTCCCAGGACAGGTACAGCACGGGGTTAGATACAGAGTAAAGCTCCCTCTACACTGTCCCCATCAAACACACCCAGGACAGGTACAGCACGGGGTTAATAACAGAGTAAAGCTCCCTGTACACCGTCCCCATCAAACACTCCCAGGACAGGTACAGCAAGGCGTTAGATAAAGAGTAAAGCTCCCTCTACACTGTCCCCATCAAACACTCCCAGGACAGGTATAGCACTGGGTTAGATACAGAGTAAAGCTCCTTCTACACTGTCCCCTTTAAACACTCCCAGGACAGGTACAGCACGGGGTTAGATACAGAGTAAACCTCCCTCTACACCGTCCCCGTTCAAACAATCCCAGGACAGGTACAGCACGGGGTTAGATACAGAGTAAAGCTCCCTCTACACTGTCCCCATCAAACACTCCCAGGACAGCTACAGCACGGGGTTAGATACAGAGTAAAGCTCCCTCTACACTGTCCCCATCAAACACCCCCAGGACAGGTACAGCACGGGGTTAGCTACAGAGTAAAGCTCCCTCTACACTGTACCCATCATTCACTCCCAGGGAAGTTATAACAAAGTGTTAGATACAGATTAAAGCTCCCTCTACACTGTCCTCATCTAACAAGCCCAGGACAGGTACAGCACGGGGTTAGATACAGAGTAAAGCTCCCACTACATTGTCCCCATCAAACAATCCAAGGACAGGTTCAGCATGGGATGAAATACAGAGTAAATCTCCCTCTACACTGTCCTCATCAAACACTCCCAGGACAGGTTCAGCACGGGGTTAGATACAGAGTAAAGCTCCCTCTACATTGTCCCCATCAAACAATCCAAGGACAGGTTCAGCATGGGATGAAATACAGAGTAAATCTCCCTCTACACTGTCCCCATCGAACACTCCCAGGACAGGTACAGCACGGGGTTAGATACTGAGTAATTCTCCGTCAACACTGTCCCCATCAAACACTCCCAGGACAGGTACAGCACGGGGTTAGATACAGAGTAAAGCACCCTCTACACTGTCCCCGTCAAACACTCCCAGGACAGGTTCAGCACGGGGTTAGATACAGAGTAAAGCTCCCTCTACAATGTCCCCATCAAACACTCCCAGGATACGTGCAGCACGGGGTTAGATACAGAGTAAAGCTCCCTCTACACTGTCCCCGTCAAACACTCCCAGGACAGGTACAGCACGGGGTTAGATACAGACTAAAGATCCCTATACACTTTCCCCATCAAACACTCCCAGGACAGGTACAGCACGGGTTTAGGTACAGAGCAAATCTCCCTCTACACAGTCCACATCAAACACTCCCAGGGCAGGTACGGCACAGGGTTAGATAAAGAGTAAAGCTCCTTCTACACTGTCCCCATCAAACACTCCCAGGACAGGTACAGCACGGGGTTAGATACAGAGTAAATCTCCCTCTACACTGTCCCCATCAAACACTCCAAGGACAGGTACAGCACGGGGTTAGATACAGAGTAAAGCTCCCTCTACACTGTCCCCATCAAACACTCCCAGGACAGGTACAGCACGGGGTTAGATACAGAGTAAAGCTCCCTCTACACTGTCCCCATCAAACACTCCCAGGACAGGTACAGCACGGGGTTAGATACAGAGTAAAGCTCCCTCTACACTGTCCCCATCAAACACTACCAGGATAGGTACAGCACGGGGTTAGATACAGAGTAAAGCTCCCTCTACACTGTCCCCATCAAACACTCCCAGGACAGGTACAGCACGGGGTTAGATACAGAGTAAAGCTCCCTCTACACTGTCCCCATCAAACACTCCCAGGACAGGTACAGCACGGGGTTAGATACAGAGTAAAGCTCCCTCTACACTGTCCCCATCAAACACCCCCAGGACAGGTACAGCACGGGGTTAGATACAGAGTAAATCTCCCTCTACACTGTCCCCATCAAACACTCCAAGGACAGGTACAGCACGGGGTTAGATACAGAGTAAAGCTCCCTCTACACTGTCCCCATCAAACACTCCCAGGACAGGTACAGCACGGGGTTAGATACAGAGTAAAGCTCCCTCTACACTGTCCCCATCAAACACTCCCAGGGCAGGTACAGCACGGGGTTAGATACAGAGTAAATCTCCCTCTACACTGTCCCCATCAAACACTCCCAGGACAGGAACAGCACGGGGTTAGATACAGAGTAAATCTCCCTCTACACTGTCCCCATCAAACACTCCCAGGACAGGTACAGCACGGGGTTAGATACAGAGTAAATCTCCCTCTACACTGTCCCCATCAAACACTCCCAGGACAGGAACAGCACGGGGTTAGATACAGAGTAAATCTCCCTCTACACTGTCCCCATCAAACACTCCCAGGACAGGTACAGCACGGGGTTAGATACAGAGTAAAGCTCCCTCTACACTGTCCCCATCAAACACACCCAGGACAGGTACAGCACGGGGTTAATAACAGAGTAAAGCTCCCTCTACACCGTCCCCATCAAACACTCCCAGGACAGGTACAGCAAGGCGTTAGATAAAGAGTAAAGCTCCCTCTACACTGTCCCCTTCAAACACTCCCAGGACAGGTATAGCACTGGGTTAGATACAGAGTAAAGCTCCTTCTACACTGTCCCCTTTAAACACTCCCAGGACAGGTACAGCACGGGGTTAGATACAGAGTAAACCTCCCTCTACACCGTCCCCGTTCAAACAATCCCAGGACAGGTACAGCACGGGGTTAGATACAGAGTAAAGCTCCCTCTACACTGTCCCCATCAAACACTCCCAGGACAGCTACAGCACGGGGTTAGATACAGAGTAAAGCTCCCTCTACACTGTCCCCATCAAACACCCCCAGGACAGGTACAGCACGGGGTTAGCTACAGAGTAAAGCTCCCTCTACACTGTACCCATCATTCACTCCCAGGGAAGTTATAACAAAGTGTTAGATACAGATTAAAGCTCCCTCTACACTGTCCTCATCTAACAAGCCCAGGACAGGTGCAGCACGGGGTTAGATACAGAGTAAAGCTCCCACTACATTGTCCCCATCAAACAATCCAAGGACAGGTTCAGCATGGGATGAAATACAGAGTAAATCTCCCTCTACACTGTCCTCATCAAACACTCCCAGGACAGGTTCAGCACGGGGTTAGATACAGAGTAAAGCTCCCTCTACATTGTCCCCATCAAACAATCCAAGGACAGGTTCAGCATGGGATGAAATACAGAGTAAATCTCCCTCTACACTGTCCCCATCGAACACTCCCAGGACAGGTACAGCACGGGGTTAGATACTGAGTAATTCTCCGTCAACACTGTCCCCATCAAACACTCCCAGGACAGGTACAGCACGGGGTTAGATACAGAGTAAAGCACCCTCTACACTGTCCCCGTCAAACACTCCCAGGACAGGTTCAGCACGGGGTTAGATACAGAGTAAAGCTCCCTCTACAATGTCCCCATCAAACACTCCCAGGATACGTGCAGCACTGGGTTAGATACAGAGTAAAGCTCCCTCTACACTGTCCCCGTCAAACACTCCCAGGACAGGTACAGCACGGGGTTAGATACAGACTAAAGATCCCTATACACTTTCCCCATCAAACACTCCCAGGACAGGTACAGCACGGGTTTAGGTACAGAGCAAATCTCCCTCTACACAGTCCACATCAAACACTCCCAGGGCAGGTACGGCACAGGGTTAGATAAAGAGTAAAGCTCCTTCTACACCGTCCCCATCAAACACTCCCAGGACAGGTAGAGCACGGGGTTAGATACAGAGTAAAGCTCCCTCTACACTGTCCCAATCAAACACTCCCACGACAGGTACAGCACGGCTTTGGATAGATAGTAAATTTCCCTCTACATTGTCTCCGTCAAACAATCCCAGGACAGGTTCAGCACGGGGTTAGATACAGAGTAAAGCTCCCTCTTCACTGTCCCCATCAAACACTCCCAGGACAGGTACAGCACGGGGTTAGATAGACAGTAAACCTCCCTCTACACTGTACCCATCATTCACTCCCAGGGAAGTTATAACAAAGTGTTAGATACAGAGTAAAGCTCCCTCTACACTGTCCCCGTCAAACACTCCCAGGACAGGTTCAGCACGGGGTTAGATACCGAGTAAAGCACCCTCTACAACGTCCCCATCAAACACACCCAGGATACGTGCAGCACGGGGTTAGATACAGAGTAAAGCTCCCTCTACACTGTCCCCGTCAAACACTCCCAGGACAGGTACAGCACGGGGTTAGATACAGACTAAAGATCCCTATACACTTTCCCCATCAAACACTCCCAGGACAGGTACAGCACGGGGTTAGATACAGAGTAAAGCACCCTCTACACCGTCCCCATCAAACACTACCAGGATAGGTACAGCACGGGGTTAGATACAGAGTAAAGCTCCCTCTACACTGTCCCCATCAAACACCCCCAGGACAGGTAGAGCACGGGGTTAGATACAGATTAAAGCTCCCTCTACACTGTACCCATCAAACACTCCCAGGACAGGTACAGCACGGGGTTAGATACAGAGTAAAGCTCCCTCTACACTGTCCACGTCAAACAATCCCAGGACAGATTCAGCACGGGGTTAGGTACAGAGTAAAGCTCCCTCTACATTGTCCCCATCAAACATTCCCAGGACAGGTGCAGCACGGGGTTAGATACAGAGTAAATCTCCCTCTACACTGTCCTCATCAAACACTCACAGAACAGATACAGCACGGGGTTAGATACAGAGTAAATCTCCCTCAACACTGTCCCCATCAAACACCCCCAGAACAGGGACAGCACGGGGTTAGATACAGAATAAAGCTCCCTCTACACTGTCCCCGTCAAACACTCCCAGGACAGGTTAAGCACGGGTTTAGATACAGAGTAAGGCTCCCTCTACAACGACCCCATCAATCCCACCCAGGATACGTACAGCACGGGGTTAGATATAGAGTAAAGCTCCTTCTACACTGTCCCCATCAAACATTCCCAGGACAGCTACAGCACGGGGTTAGATACAGAGTAAATCTCTTTCAACACCGTCCCCATCAAACCCTCCCAGGACAGGTACAGCACGGGGTTAGATACAGAGTAAATCTCCCTCTACACCGTCCCCATCAAACACTCCCAGGACAGGTACAGCACGGGGTTAGATACAGAGTAAATCTCCCTCGACACCGTCCCCATCAAACCCTCCCAGAACAGGTACAGCACGGGGTTAAATTCAGAGTAAATCTCCCTCTACACGGTCCCCATCAAACACTCCCAGGACAGGTACAGCACGGGGTTAAATTCAGAGTAAAGCTCCCTCTACACGGTCCCCATCAAACACTCCCAGGACAGGTACAGCACGGGGTTAGCTACAGAGTAAAGCTCCCTCTACACTGTACCCATCATTCACTCCCAGGGAAGTTATAACAAAGTGTTAGATACAGATTAAAGCTCCCTCTACACTGTCCTCATCTAACAAGCCCAGGACAGGTACAGCACGGGGTTAGATACAGAGTAAATCTCCCTCAACACCGTCCCCATCAAACCCTCCCAGGACAGGTACAGCACGGGGTTAGATACAGAGTAAATCTCCCTCTACACCGTCCCCATCAAACACTCCCAGGACAGGTACAGCACGGGGTTAGATACAGAGTAAATCTCCCTCGACACCGTCCCCATCAAACCCTCCCAGAACAGGTACAGCACGGGGTTAAATTCAGAGTAAATCTCCCTCTACACGGTCCCCATCAAACACTCCCTGGACAGGTACAGCACGGGGTTAAATTCAGAGTAAAGCTCCCTCTACACGGTCCCCATCAAACACTCCCAGGACAGGTACAGCACGGGGTTAGATACAGAGTAAAGCTCCCTCTATACCGTCCCCATCAAACACTCCCAGGACAGGTACAGCACGGGGTTAGATACAGAGTAAAGCTCCCTCTACACTGTCCCCATCAAACACCCCCAGGACAGGTACAGCACGGGGTTAGCTACAGAGTAAAGCTCCCTCTACACTGTACCCATCATTCACTCCCAGGGAAGTTATAACAAAGTGTTAGATACAGATTAAAGCTCCCTCTACACTGTCCTCATCTAACAAGCCCAGGACAGGTACAGCACGGGGTTAGATACAGAGTAAATCTCCCTCAACACCGTCCCCATCAAACCCTCCCAGGACAGGTACAGCACGGGGTTAGATACAGAGTAAATCTCCCTCTACACCGTCCCCATCAAACACTCCCAGGACAGGTACAGCACGGGGTTAGTTACAGAGTAAATCTCCCTCGACACCGTCCCCATCAAACCCTCCCAGAACAGGTACAGCACGGGGTTAAATTCAGAGTAAATCTCCCTCTACACGGTCCCCATCAAACACTCCCAGGACAGGTACAGCACGGGGTTAAATTCAGAGTAAAGCTCCCTCTACACGGTCCCCATCAAACACTCCCAGGACAGGTACAGCACGGGGTTAGATACAGAGTAAAGCTCCCTCTATACCGTCCCCATCAAACACTCCCAGGACAGGTACAGCACGGGGTTAGATACAGAGTAAAGCTCCCTGTACACCGTCCCCATCAAACACTCCCAGGACAGGTACAGCACGGGGTTAGATACAGAGTAAATCTCCCTCTACACTGTCCCCATCAAACACTCCCAGGACAGGTACAGCACGGGGTTAGATACAGAGTAAAGCTCCCTCTACACTGTCCCCATCAAACACTCCCAGGGCAGGTACAGCACGGGGTTAGATACAGAGTAAATCTCCCTCTACACTGTCCCCATCAAACACTCCCAGGACAGGAACAGCACGGGGTTAGATACTGAGTAAATCTCCCTCTACACTGTCCCCATCAAACACTCCCAGGACAGGTACAGCACGGGGTTAGATACAGAGTAAATCTCCCTCTACACTGTCCCCATCAAACACTCCCAGGACAGGAACAGCACGGGGTAAGATACAGAGTAAATCTCCCTCTACACTGTCCCCATCAAACACTCCCAGGACAGGTACAGCACGGGGTTAGATACAGAGTAAAGCTCCCTCTACACTGTCCCCATCAAACACACCCAGGACAGGTACAGCACGGGGTTAATAACAGAGTAAAGCTCCCTCTACACCGTCCCCATCAAACACTCCCAGGACAGGTACAGCAAGGCGTTAGATAAAGAGTAAAGCTCCCTCTACACTGTCCCCATCAAACACTCCCAGGACAGGTATAGCACTGGGTTAGATACAGAGTAAAGCTCCTTCTACACTGTCCCCTTTAAACACTCCCAGGACAGGTACAGCACGGGGTTAGATACAGAGTAAACCTCCCTCTACACCGTCCCCGTTCAAACAATCCCAGGACAGGTACAGCACGGGGTTAGATACAGAGTAAAGCTCCCTCTACACTGTCCCCATCAAACACTCCCAGGACAGCTACAGCACGGGGTTAGATACAGAGTAAAGCTCCCTCTACACTGTCCCCATCAAACACCCCCAGGACAGGTACAGCACGGGGTTAGCTACAGAGTAAAGCTCCCTCTACACTGTACCCATCATTCACTCCCAGGGAAGTTATAACAAAGTGTTAGATACAGATTAAAGCTCCCTCTACACTGTCCTCATCTAACAAGCCCAGGACAGGTGCAGCACGGGGTTAGATACAGAGTAAAGCTCCCACTACATTGTCCCCATCAAACAATCCAAGGACAGGTTCAGCATGGGATGAAATACAGAGTAAATCTCCCTCTACACTGTCCTCATCAAACACTCCCAGGACAGGTTCAGCACGGGGTTAGATACAGAGTAAAGCTCCCTCTACATTGTCCCCATCAAACAATCCAAGGACAGGTTCAGCATGGGATGAAATACAGAGTAAATCTCCCTCTACACTGTCCCCATCGAACACTCCCAGGACAGGTACAGCACGGGGTTAGATACTGAGTAATTCTCCGTCAACACTGTCCCCATCAAACACTCCCAGGACAGGTACAGCACGGGGTTAGATACAGAGTAAAGCACCCTCTACACTGTCCCCGTCAAACACTCCCAGGACAGGTTCAGCACGGGGTTAGATACAGAGTAAAGCTCCCTCTACAATGTCCCCATCAAACACTCCCAGGATACGTGCAGCACGGGGTTAGATACAGAGTAAAGCTCCCTCTACACTGTCCCCGTCAAACACTCCCAGGACAGGTACAGCACGGGGTTAGATACAGACTAAAGATCCCTATACACTTTCCCCATCAAACACTCCCAGGACAGGTACAGCACGGGTTTAGGTACAGAGCAAATCTCCCTCTACACAGTCCACATCAAACACTCCCAGGGCAGGTACGGCACAGGGTTAGATAAAGAGTAAAGCTCCTTCTACACCGTCCCCATCAAACACTCCCAGGACAGGTAGAGCACGGGGTTAGATACAGAGTAAAGCTCCCTCTACACTGTCCCAATCAAACACTCCCACGACAGGTACAGCACGGCTTTGGATAGATAGTAAATTTCCCTCTACATTGTCTCCGTCAAACAATCCCAGGACAGGTTCAGCACGGGGTTAGATACAGAGTAAAGCTCCCTCTTCACTGTCCCCATCAAACACTCCCAGGACAGGTACAGCACGGGGTTAGATAGACAGTAAACCTCCCTCTACACTGTACCCATCATTCACTCCCAGGGAAGTTATAACAAAGTGTTAGATACAGAGTAAAGCTCCCTCTACACTGTCCCCGTCAAACACTCCCAGGACAGGTTCAGCACGGGGTTAGATACCGAGTAAAGCACCCTCTACAACGTCCCCATCAAACACACCCAGGATACGTGCAGCACGGGGTTAGATACAGAGTAAAGCTCCCTCTACACTGTCCCCGTCAAACACTCCCAGGACAGGTACAGCACGGGGTTAGATACAGACTAAAGATCCCTATACACTTTCCCCATCAAACACTCCCAGGACAGGTACAGCACGGGGTTAGATACAGAGTAAAGCACCCTCTACACCGTCCCCATCAAACACTACCAGGATAGGTACAGCACGGGGTTAGATACAGAGTAAAGCTCCCTCTACACTGTCCCCATCAAACACTACCAGGATAGGTACAGCACGGGGTTAGATACAGAGTAAAGCTCCCTCTACACTGTCCCCATCAAACACTCCCAGGACAGGTACAGCACGGGGTTAGATACAGAGTAAAGCTCCCTCTACACTGTCCCCATCAAACACTCCCAGGACAGGTACAGCACGGGGTTAGATACAGAGTAAAGCTCCCTCTACAATGTCCCCATCAAACACCCCCAGGACAGGTACAGCACGGGGTTAGATACAGAGTAAATCTCCCTCTACACTGTCCCCATCAAACACTCCCAGGACAGGTACAGCACGGGGTTAGATACAGAGTAAATCTCCCTCTACACTGTCCCCATCAAACACTCCCAGGACAGGAACAGCACGGGGTTAGATACAGAGTAAATCTCCCTCTACACTGTCCCCATCAAACACTCCCAGGACAGGTACAGCACGGGGTTAGATACAGAGTAAAGCTCCCTCTACACTGTCCCCATCAAACACACCCAGGACAGGTACAGCACGGGGTTAATAACAGAGTAAAGCTCCCTCTACACCGTCCCCATCAAACACTCCCAGGACAGGTACAGCAAGGCGTTAGATAAAGAGTAAAGCTCCCTCTACACTGTCCCCATCAAACACTCCCAGGACAGGTATAGCACTGGGTTAGATACAGAGTAAAGCTCCTTCTACACTGTCCCCTTTAAACACTCCCAGGACAGGTACAGCACGGGGTTAGATACAGAGTAAACCTCCCTCTACACCGTCCCCGTTCAAACAATCCCAGGACAGGTACAGCACGGGGTTAGATACAGAGTAAAGCTCCCTCTACACTGTCCCCATCAAACACTCCCAGGACAGCTACAGCACGGGGTTAGATACAGAGTAAAGCTCCCTCTACACTGTCCCCATCAAACACCCCCAGGACAGGTACAGCACGGGGTTAGCTACAGAGTAAAGCTCCCTCTACACTGTACCCATCATTCACTCCCAGGGAAGTTATAACAAAGTGTTAGATACAGATTAAAGCTCCCTCTACACTGTCCTCATCTAACAAGCCCAGGACAGGTGCAGCACGGGGTTAGATACAGAGTAAAGCTCCCACTACATTGTCCCCATCAAACAATCCAAGGACAGGTTCAGCATGGGATGAAATACAGAGTAAATCTCCCTCTACACTGTCCTCATCAAACACTCCCAGGACAGGTTCAGCACGGGGTTAGATACAGAGTAAAGCTCCCTCTACATTGTCCCCATCAAACAATCCAAGGACAGGTTCAGCATGGGATGAAATACAGAGTAAATCTCCCTCTACACTGTCCCCATCGAACACTCCCAGGACAGGTACAGCACGGGGTTAGATACTGAGTAATTCTCCGTCAACACTGTCCCCATCAAACACTCCCAGGACAGGTACAGCACGGGGTTAGATACAGAGTAAAGCACCCTCTACACTGTCCCCGTCAAACACTCCCAGGACAGGTTCAGCACGGGGTTAGATACAGAGTAAAGCTCCCTCTACAATGTCCCCATCAAACACTCCCAGGATACGTGCAGCACGGGGTTAGATACAGAGTAAAGCTCCCTCTACACTGTCCCCGTCAAACACTCCCAGGACAGGTACAGCACGGGGTTAGATACAGACTAAAGATCCCTATACACTTTCCCCATCAAACACTCCCAGGACAGGTACAGCACGGGTTTAGGTACAGAGCAAATCTCCCTCTACACAGTCCACATCAAACACTCCCAGGGCAGGTACGGCACAGGGTTAGATAAAGAGTAAAGCTCCTTCTACACCGTCCCCATCAAACACTCCCAGGACAGGTAGAGCACGGGGTTAGATACAGAGTAAAGCTCCCTCTACACTGTCCCAATCAAACACTCCCACGACAGGTACAGCACGGCTTTGGATAGATAGTAAATTTCCCTCTACATTGTCTCCGTCAAACAATCCCAGGACAGGTTCAGCACGGGGTTAGATACAGAGTAAAGCTCCCTCTTCACTGTCCCCATCAAACACTCCCAGGACAGGTACAGCACGGGGTTAGATAGACAGTAAACCTCCCTCTACACTGTACCCATCATTCACTCCCAGGGAAGTTATAACAAAGTGTTAGATACAGAGTAAAGCTCCCTCTACACTGTCCCCGTCAAACACTCCCAGGACAGGTTCAGCACGGGGTTAGATACCGAGTAAAGCACCCTCTACAACGTCCCCATCAAACACACCCAGGATACGTGCAGCACGGGGTTAGATACAGAGTAAAGCTCCCTCTACACTGTCCCCGTCAAACACTCCCAGGACAGGTACAGCACGGGGTTAGATACAGACTAAAGATCCCTATACACTTTCCCCATCAAACACTCCCAGGACAGGTACAGCACGGGGTTAGATACAGAGTAAAGCACCCTCTACACCGTCCCCATCAAACACTACCAGGATAGGTACAGCACGGGGTTAGATACAGAGTAAAGCTCCCTCTACACTGTCCCCATCAAACACCCCCAGGACAGGTAGAGCACGGGGTTAGATACAGATTAAAGCTCCCTCTACACTGTACCCATCAAACACTCCCAGGACAGGTACAGCACGGGGTTAGATACAGAGTAAAGCTCCCTCTACACTGTCCACGTCAAACAATCCCAGGACAGATTCAGCACGGGGTTAGGTACAGAGTAAAGCTCCCTCTACATTGTCCCCATCAAACATTCCCAGGACAGGTGCAGCACGGGGTTAGATACAGAGTAAATCTCCCTCTACACTGTCCTCATCAAACACTCACAGAACAGATACAGCACGGGGTTAGATACAGAGTAAATCTCCCTCAACACTGTCCCCATCAAACACCCCCAGAACAGGGACAGCACGGGGTTAGATACAGAATAAAGCTCCCTCTACACTGTCCCCGTCAAACACTCCCAGGACAGGTTAAGCACGGGTTTAGATACAGAGTAAGGCTCCCTCTACAACGACCCCATCAATCCCACCCAGGATACGTACAGCACGGGGTTAGATATAGAGTAAAGCTCCTTCTACACTGTCCCCATCAAACATTCCCAGGACAGCTACAGCACGGGGTTAGATACAGAGTAAATCTCTTTCAACACCGTCCCCATCAAACCCTCCCAGGACAGGTACAGCACGGGGTTAGATACAGAGTAAATCTCCCTCTACACCGTCCCCATCAAACACTCCCAGGACAGGTACAGCACGGGGTTAGATACAGAGTAAATCTCCCTCGACACCGTCCCCATCAAACCCTCCCAGAACAGGTACAGCACGGGGTTAAATTCAGAGTAAATCTCCCTCTACACGGTCCCCATCAAACACTCCCAGGACAGGTACAGCACGGGGTTAAATTCAGAGTAAAGCTCCCTCTACACGGTCCCCATCAAACACTCCCAGGACAGGTACAGCACGGGGTTAGATACAGAGTAAAGCTCCCTCTATACCGTCCCCATCAAACACTCCCAGGACAGGTACAGCACGGGGTTAGATACAGAGTAAAGCTCCCTGTACACCGTCCCCATCAAACACTCCCAGGACAGGTACAGCACGGGGTTAGATACAGAGTAAATCTCCCTCTACACTGTCCCCATCAAACACTCCAAGGACAGGTACAGCACGGGGTTAGATACAGAGTAAAGCTCCCTCTACACTGTCCCCATCAAACACTCCCAGGACAGGTACAGCACGGGGTTAGATACAGAGTAAAGCTCCCTCTACACTGTCCCCATCAAACACTCCCAGGGCAGGTACAGCACGGGGTTAGATACAGAGTAAATCTCCCTCTACACTGTCCCCATCAAACACTCCCAGGACAGGAACAGCACGGGGTTAGATACTGAGTAAATCTCCCTCTACACTGTCCCCATCAAACACTCCCAGGACAGGTACAGCACGGGGTTAGATACAGAGTAAATCTCCCTCTACACTGTCCCCATCAAACACTCCCAGGACAGGAACAGCACGGGGTTAGATACAGAGTAAATCTCCCTCTACACTGTCCCCATCAAACACTCCCAGGACAGGTACAGCACGGGGTTAGATACAGAGTAAAGCTCCCTCTACACTGTCCCCATCAAACACACCCAGGACAGGTACAGCACGGGGTTAATAACAGAGTAAAGCTCCCTCTACACCGTCCCCATCAAACACTCCCAGGACAGGTACAGCAAGGCGTTAGATAAAGAGTAAAGCTCCCTCTACACTGTCCCCATCAAACACTCCCAGGACAGGTATAGCACTGGGTTAGATACAGAGTAAAGCTCCTTCTACACTGTCCCCTTTAAACACTCCCAGGACAGGTACAGCACGGGGTTAGATACAGAGTAAACCTCCCTCTACACCGTCCCCGTTCAAACAATCCCAGGACAGGTACAGCACGGGGTTAGATACAGAGTAAAGCTCCCTCTACACTGTCCCCATCAAACACTCCCAGGACAGCTACAGCACGGGGTTAGATACAGAGTAAAGCTCCCTCTACACTGTCCCCATCAAACACCCCCAGGACAGGTACAGCACGGGGTTAGCTACAGAGTAAAGCTCCCTCTACACTGTACCCATCATTCACTCCCAGGGAAGTTATAACAAAGTGTTAGATACAGATTAAAGCTCCCTCTACACTGTCCTCATCTAACAAGCCCAGGACAGGTACAGCACGGGGTTAGATACAGAGTAAAGCTCCCACTACATTGTCCCCATCAAACAATCCAAGGACAGGTTCAGCATGGGATGAAATACAGAGTAAATCTCCCTCTACACTGTCCTCATCAAACACTCCCAGGACAGGTTCAGCACGGGGTTAGATACAGAGTAAAGCTCCCTCTACATTGTTCCCATCAAACAATCCAAGGACAGGTTCAGCATGGGATGAAATACAGAGTAAATCTCCCTCTACACTGTCCCCATCGAACACTCCCAGGACAGGTACAGCACGGGGTTAGATACTGAGTAATTCTCCGTCAACACTGTCCCCATCAAACACTCCCAGGACAGGTACAGCACGGGGTTAGATACAGAGTAAAGCACCCTCTACACTGTCCCCGTCAAACACTCCCAGGACAGGTTCAGCACGGGGTTAGATACAGAGTAAAGCTCCCTCTACAATGTCCCCATCAAACACTCCCAGGATACGTGCAGCACGGGGTTAGATACAGAGTAAAGCTCCCTCTACACTGTCCCCGTCAAACACTCCCAGGACAGGTACAGCACGGGGTTAGATACAGACTAAAGATCCCTATACACTTTCCCCATCAAACACTCCCAGGACAGGTACAGCACGGGTTTAGGTACAGAGCAAATCTCCCTCTACACAGTCCACATCAAACACTCCCAGGGCAGGTACGGCACAGGGTTAGATACAGAGTAAAGCTCCTTCTACACTGTCCCCATCAAACACTCCCAGGACAGGTAGAGCACGGGGTTAGATACAGAGTAAATCTCCCTCTACACTGTCCCCATCAAACACTCCAAGGACAGGTACAGCACGGGGTTAGATACAGAGTAAAGCTCCCTCTACACTGTCCCCATCAAACACTCCCAGGACAGGTACAGCACGGGGTTAGATACAGAGTAAAGCTCCCTCTACACTGTCCCCATCAAACACTCCCAGGACAGGTACAGCACGGGGTTAGATACAGAGTAAAGCTCCCTCTACACTGTCCCCATCAAACACTACCAGGATAGGTACAGCACGGGGTTAGATACAGAGTAAAGCTCCCTCTACACTGTCCCCATCAAACACTCCCAGGACAGGTACAGCACGGGGTTAGATACAGAGTAAAGCTCCCTCTACACTGTCCCCATCAAACACTCCCAGGACAGGTACAGCACGGGGTTAGATACAGAGTAAAGCTCCCTCTACACTGTCCCCATCAAACACCCCCAGGACAGGTACAGCACGGGGTTAGATACAGAGTAAAGCTCCCTCTACACTGTCCCCATCAAACACTCCCAGGACAGGTACAGCACGGGGTTAGATACAGAGTAAAGCTCCCTCTACACTGTCCCCATCAAACACTACCAGGATAGGTACAGCACGGGGTTAGATACAGAGTAAAGCTCCCTCTACACTGTCCCCATCAAACACTCCCAGGACAGGTACAGCACGGGGTTAGATACAGAGTAAAGCTCCCTCTACACTGTCCCCATCAAACACTCCCAGGACAGGTACAGCACTGGGTTAGATACAGAGTAAAGCTCCCTCTACACTGTCCCCATCAAACACTCCCAGGACAGGTACAGCACGGGGTTAGATACAGAGTAAAGCTCCCTCTACACTGTCCCCATCAAACACTACCAGGATAGGTACAGCACGGGGTTAGATACAGAGTAAAGCTCCCTCTACACTGTCCCCATCAAACACTCCCAGGACAGGTACAGCACGGGGTTAGATACAGAGTAAAGCTCCCTCTACACTGTCCCCATCAAACACTCCCAGGACAGGTACAGCACGGGGTTAGATACAGAGTAAAGCTCCCTCTACACTGTCCCCATCAAACACCCCCAGGACAGGTACAGCACGGGGTTAGATACAGAGTAAAGCTCCCTCTACACTGTCCCCATCAAACACCCCCAGGACAGGTACAGCACGGGGTTAGATACAGAGTAAAGCTCCCTCTACACTGTCCCCATCAAACACTCCCAGGACAGGTACAGCACGGGGTTAGATAATGATTAAATTACCCTCACGTCTGACCCTCTGATACTCTGTCATTCCCTTTGTAATGACGCCTTAACAGTGCAGCACTCCCTCAGTACTGACCCTCCGACAGTGCAGCACTCCCTCAGTACTGACCCTCCGACAGTGCAGCACTCCCTCAGTACTGACCCTCCGACAGTGCAGCATTCCCTCCGTACTGACCCTCCGACAGTGCGGCACTCCCTCAGTACTGACCCTCCGACAGTGCAGCACTCCCTCAGTACTGACCCTCCGACAGTGCAGCACTCCCTCAGTACTGACCCTCCGACAGTGCAGCATTCCCTCCGTACTGACCCTCCGACAGTGCGGCACTCCCTCAGTACTGACCCTCCGACAGTGCAGCACTCCCTCAGTACTGACCCTCCGACAGTGCGGCTCTCTCTCAGGACTGACCCTCCGACAGTCCTGCGTTCCCTCAGTACTGACCCTCCGACAGTGCAGCACTCCCTCAGTAATGACCCTCCGACAGTGCGGAGCTCCCTCAGCACTGTCCCTCCGACAGAGTGACTCTCCCTCAGCACTGACCCTCCGACAGTGCAGCACTCCCTCAGCACTGACCCTCTGACAGTGCAGCACTCCCTCAGTACTGACCCTCCGACAGTGCGGCACTCCCTCAGGACTGACCCTCCGACAGTGCGGCACTCCCTCAGGACTGACCCTCCGACAGTGCTGCGCTCCCTCAGTACTGACCCTCCGACAGTGCAGCACTCCCTCAGTAATGACCCTCCGACAGTGCGGCACTCCCTCAGTACTGACCCTCTGACAGTGCGGCACTCCCTCAGTACTGACCCTCCGACAGCGCGGAACTCCCTCCATTCGGGAGCCGCGGAGGGGCTCGAGTGAGCTGTTGGTGAAATGGCGCTGGTGGTCCTCAACGTACCTGTGAACATTTGCACTGCACTTGCCAGGCGCTGTTACCTGTCTACATCTTCTAGAAGTGAAATGTTTGCGGGGATGGTGAGATGGTGGGATGTCTGGGGCCCCGCATATCCCTGGATCGCGGACCCCAGTGTGACTGGAGTGGGGGCCGGAAGGGAAGCCATCGTGAGGTGACTTTCTGAGCTCTCCTCTGGCTCATTCGTGGAGGAGGGGAGGAGGACAGAGCAGCCCCACCCAGCTGGACAATAGTGTCCGGCTGCCGGAGGAGGCTGCTGCCCCAGCCCGGGCTGCTGTCTGCAGACACTGTCCAGACGAGCGGGCAGACAGAACGCCTTTTTCTGAATGTCGAGACTTTTTTTGTGGACGTTTTCTCGCTTGCACTCATCAGCTCACTAGGCAAGAAAAGACCGATGTCAGGAAAGCAGGCGGAGGGGCCTGAGCAGCTGCTGCTCTGATGTGGTCATTGCCAAGGGCAGTGTCCGCTCGGACGCTGACTTTCACATTGTACCTGACCCCACACACGTGTCAGGCACTGACCGTCTCCAGCTGGAGACAATCTAACCACCACCCCTTAACATTCAAAAGCATTACTGTCACACTCACACTTACTCACTCACACTCATACACTCACACACACACACACACACACTCACACACACACACACTCACACACACACACACTCACTCACACACACTCACACACACACACTCACACTCACTCACACACACTCACACACACACACTCACACACACACACTCACACTCACACACACACAAACACACTCACACTCACACACTCACACTCACACACACACACACACTCACACTCACACACACACACTCACACTCACACACACACACACACACTCACACTCACACACACACAAACACACTCACACTCACACACTCACACTCACACACACACACACACTCACACTCACTCACACACACTCACACTCACACACTCACACTCACTCACTCACACACACACTCACTCACATACACTCACACTTACTCACTCACACTCATACACTCACACACACACACACACTCACACTCACACACACACACTCACACTCACACACACACACACTCCCACTCACACTCACACACTCACATTCACACACACACTCACACACACTCACACTCACTCACACTCACACACACTCACTCACTCACACACACACTCACTCACATACACTCACACTCACTCACTTATACACTCACACACACTCTCACTCACACACTCACACACACACACACACTCACACTCACACACACACACTCACTCACTCACATACACACGCACGCTCACTCACATACACACAAACTCACTCACATACACACACACACTCACTCACACATTCACTCACATACACACACACTCACACATTTACACACACACTCAATCACAGACTCACTCACATACACACACACACTCACACACACTCACTCACACACACGCTCACTCACGTACACACACAATCACTCACATACACGCACACACTCACTCACAAGCTCACTCACATACATACACACACACACTCACTCACATACACACACTCACACACTCACTCACATACACACACACATACTCACATACACACACTCACTCACAAGCTCACTCACATACACACACACACTCACTCACATACACACACACTCACTCACACACTCACTCACATACACACACACACTCACTCACATACACACACTCACTCACATACACACACTCACTCACAAGCTCACTCACATACACACACAATCTCTCACACACTCACTCACATACACACACACTCACTCTCACACACACACACTCACACACACACACGATCATTCACATACACACACACTCACATACACACACACACACTCACACACACACACAGTCTCACAAACACACACACAAATTCTTACACACAGTCTCACACACACACACCTCACAAACATTCACAAACACTCACACTCTCACACACACACACACACACACAGAGGCGTTACAGGTGCAGTGTATTGACTGACCAGCAGCTCTTGCTGTGATCTCTGCGAGGGAGACAGACAGGAGCAATGCGAGCACTCCCAGCTGTTGACAGCCCATGACGGTTCTGGGCTGATCCGACAGAGAGGGCGAACGTCCTGCTAACGCTATCTCGGCCCCTGATCACGCTGGAACACGGGGTCAAAGCTCCGAGTTCCCCTGAGCTTTGACCCGCTGTGTGAGTTTGCCCGGCTGAGCAGGCAGCAGAGAGGGAGGGAGTGTCTCTGCCTGGTATCGAGGTAGGTTTCAGGTGGGGAGGGTGGTGAGAGGGAGATGCTGACTGATATTCCGGGAGTCTAGACCGGGCTTCACTCTGTATCTCACGCAACGAGAGGACTGTACAGGAATCTGGCCCTTCAGCCCAGCTACTCTGTGCTATCCCGTCCCGCCTCACCTCATCTCACCCCATCCCATGCCCGTCCGTTTATTTCCACCTCGTGTGTTTATCCAACATCACCCCCCACCCCCACCCAGTTCGAATCTACCTCTGCTGTTCCCCTCGGGTCCCTCCCTATCCTTTGAGCTCAGGAATGGTCCACGTGTATTAAGAGTGTTCACAATTTCGATCCTTGTGACATGGAACTGTGCACGGTGCTCCCAGTGTGGTCTAACCGAGAGGGATACGGAGACCGGAACTGTGCACGGTGCTCCGAGTGTGGTCTAACCGAGAGGGATACGGAGACCGGAACTGTGCACGGTGCTCCCAGTGTGGTCTAACCGAGAGGGATACGGAGACCGGAACTGTGCACGGTGCTCCCAGTGGGGTCTAACCGAGGGGGATACGGAGACCGGAACTGTGCACGGTGCTCCCAGTGTGGTCTAACCGAGGGGATACGGAGACTGGAACTGTGCATGGTGTTCCGAGTGTGGTCTAACCGAGGGGGATACGGAGACCGGAACTGTGCATGGAGCTCTGAGTGTGGTCTAACCGAGGGGGATACGGAGACCGGAACTGTGCACGGTGCTCCGAGTGTGGTCTAACCGAGGGACATGGAGACCGGAACTGTACACGGTGCTCCCAGTGTGGTCTAACTGAGGGATACGGAGACGGGAACTGTGCACGGTGTTCCGAGTGTGGTCTAACCGAGGGGGATACGGAGACCGGAACTGTGCACGGTGCTCCGAGTGTGGTCTAACTGAGGGGATACGGAGACCGGAACTGTGCACGGTGCTCCGAGTGTGGTCTAACCGAGGGGATACGGAGACCGGAACTGTGCACGGTGCTCCGAGTGTGGTCTAACCGAGGGATACGGAGACCGGAACTGTGCACGGTGCTCCGGGTGTGGTCTAACCGAGGGATACGGAGACCGGAACTGTGCACGGTGCTCCGAGTGTGGTCTAACCGAGGGGATACGGAGACCGGAACTGTGCACGGTGCTCCGAGTGTGGTCTAACCGAGGGGATACGGAGACCGGAACTGTGCACGGTGCTCCGAGTGTGGTCTAACCGAGGCTGGAGATGCCTTGGATGTGCGGTGCTCAGTTCTGTAAGTGGAACAAGGTGACTGTGTCGCTCCCAGACTCCCTGAATAGCTGACTGACCCAGAAACCTGCTCGACACTTAATTAAGAGGGAGGCCCCTGAACAGGCCGGTGAGGAGATTGGAGAGAAAGGAGGGCGGTGGGGACGATGAGAGGGAAGGTCAGGAAATTCTCCCTCAGCGTTGGGAGGTGGAGGGGAGAAGGGGCAGAGCAGGCAGTCATATACCTCTCCCTCCGACAGTGCAGCACTCCCTCAGTACTGACCCTCCGACAGTGCAGCACTCCCTCAGTACTGACCCTCCGACAGTGCGGCACTCCCTCAGTACTGACCCTCCGACAGTGCGGCACTCCCTCAGTACTGACCCTCCGACAGTGCGGCACTCCCTCAGTACTGACCCTCCGACAGTGCAGCACTCCCTCAGTATTGACCCTCCGACAGTGCGGCACTCCCTCAGTACTGACTCTCCAACAGTGCGGCACTCCCTCAGTACTGACCCTCTGACAGTGCGGCGCTCCCTCAGTACTGACCCTCCGACAGTGCAGCACTCCCTCAGTACTGACCCTCCGACAGTGCGGCACTCCCTCAGTACTGACTCTCCAACAGTGCGGCACTCCCTCAGTACTGACCCTCTGACAGTGCGGCGCTCCCTCAGTACTGACCCTCCGACAGTGCAGCACTCCCTCAGTACTGACCCTCCGACAGTGCGGCACTCCCTCAGTACTGACCCTATGACAGTGCAGCACTCCCTCAGTACTGACCCTCTGACAGTGCAGCACTCCCTCAGTACTGACCCTCCGACAGTGCGGCACTCCCTCAGTACTGACCCTCCGACAGTGCAGCACTCCCTCAGTACTGACCCTCCGACAGTGCGGCACTCCCTCAGTACTGACCCTCCGACAGTGCGGCACTCCCTCAGTACTGACCCTCCGACAGTGCAGCACTCCCTCAGTATTGACCCTCCGACAGTGCGGCACTCCCTCAGTACTGACCCTCCGACAGTGCGGCACTCCCTCAGTACTGACTCTCCAACAGTGCGGCACTCCCTCAGTACTGACCCTCTGACAGTGCGGCGCTCCCTCAGTACTGACCCTCCGACAGTGCGGCACTCCCTCAGTACTGACCCTCCGACAGTGCAGCACTCCCTCAGTACTGACCCTCTGACAGTGCAGCACTCCCTCAGTACTGACCCTCCGACAGTGCGGCACTCCCTCAGTACTGACCCTCTGACAGTGCAGCGCTCCCTCAGTACTGACCCTCCGACAGTGCGGCACTCCCTCAGTACTGACCCTCCGACAGTGCGGCACTCCCTCAGTACTGACCCTCCGACAGTGCGGCACTCCCTCAGTACTGACCCTCTGACAGTGCGGCACTCCCTCAGTACTGACCCTCCGACAGTGCAGCACTCCCTCAGTACTGACCCTCTGACAGTGCAGCACTCCCTCAGTACTGACCCTCCGACAGTGCGGCACTCCCTCAGTACTGACACTGGGGGGAGTGTTGGTCTGGATTATGGAGCTCCAGCCTTTGGACTGTGCCTGTTATTGCAAAATAAAAAACTCGATCGAACGTTGGTGGTTTAGATTGTGTAAAGTGTGAAGGTCAGTGGGAGTGTTTATTGAGAACTATTTACACTCAGACACCGGGCAGCCTGTTCCCCTATCGGAGAGGGAGGGGGATTAACCCTCTCACCCACCTCTCCCCCCATTTACACTCAGACACCGGGCAGCCTGTTCCCCTATCGGAGGGAGGGGGGGATTAACCCTCTCACCCGCCTCTCCCCCCCATTTACACTCAGACACCGGGCAGCCTGTTCCCCTATCGGAGGGAGGGGGGATTAACCCTCTCACCCACCTCTCCCCCCATTTACACTCAGACACCGGGCAGCCTGTTCCCCTATCGGAGGGAGGGAGGGGTATCGGTGATCCTTGAACATGTTATGAGCAGTGTATAATTTGAGAAATGCGAAGATAGGGACAGAGTTTCAACAGATAGTAGGTATCACAGAAGGAATCTTTAATGACCCAATTTCTATTTAATACAGAAAGGCTGTTGATTCATTAGTGAATCCAATTAATAGCTTATTCATTCCTTTCATAGGCACAATTACTATTGTCTAGGGTCGATTTCCATAGAGATTCAATTGAACAGGCAGTGAGGATATGTTAAATCTGTATCACACCTCGGTTAGACCACACTCGGAGCACCGTGCACAGTTCCGGTCTCCGTATCCCCCTCGGTTAGACCACACTCGGAGCACCGTGCACAGTTCCGGTCTCCGTATCCCCCCTCGGTTAGACCACACTCGGAGCACCGTGCACAGCTCCGGTCTCCGTATCCCCCCTCGGTTAGACCACACTCGGAGCACCGTGCACAGCTCCGGTCTCCGTATCCCCCCTCGGTTAGACCACACTCGGAGCACCGTGCACAGCTCCGGTCTCCGTATCCCCCCTCGGTTAGACCACACTCGGAGCACCGTGCACAGTTCCGGTCTCCGTATCCCCCCTCGGTTAGACCACACTCGGAGCACCGTGCACAGTTCCGGTCTCCGTATCCCCCTCGGTTAGACCACACTCGGAGCACCGTGCACAGTTCCGGTCTCTGTATCTCCTCGGTTAGACCACACTCGGAGCACTGTGCACAGTTCCGGTCTCCGTATCCCTGGGTTAGACCACGCTCGGAGCACCGTGCACAGTTCCGGTCTCCGTATCTCCTCGGTTAGACCACACTCGGAGCACCGTGCACAGTTCCGGTCTCCGTATCCCTGGGTTAGACCACACTCGGAGCACCGTGCACAGTTCCGGTCTCCGTATCCCTGGGTTAGACCACACTCGGAGCACCGTGCACAGTTCCGGTCTCCGTATCCCCCTCGGTTAGACCACACTGGGAGCACCGTGCACAGTTCCGGTCTCCGTATCCCCCTCGGTTAGACCACACTGGGAGCACTGTGCACAGTTCCGGTCTCCGTATCCCTGGGTTAGACCACGCTCGGAGCACCGTGCACAGTTCCGGTCTCCGTATCTCCTCGGTTAGACCACACTCGGAGCACCGTGCACAGTTCCGGTCTCCGTATCCCTGGGTTAGACCACACTCGGAGCACCGTGCACAGTTCCGGTCTCCGTATCCCTGGGTTAGACCACACTCGGAGCACCGTGCACAGTTCCGGTCTCCGTATCCCCCTCGGTTAGACCACACTGGGAGCACCGTGCACAGTTCCGGTCTCCGTATCCCCCTCGGTTAGACCACACTCGGAGCACCGTGCACAGTTCCGGTCTCCGTATCACACACTCACAGTCTGCAGAGGGATCAGTCAGCCATTGCTTCCTGGGCTCTGTGTTTGAAATTGCAGTCTTGCTGAAGGTTATATCTTCAGTTTCAATCGACAATCCTCTCAGTTGTCTCTACCTTGTCTTTGTCTACATGTCAGTGTGTGATGTGGTTCATTTAGTAATAGCTGAATAATACTGAATAGTCCAATATAACAGCCCCATGTGTGTAATAATCTGCAATTACAGATCAGTCACAGTCCGAGAGTCGGCCATTCAGCCCCTCATGTGTGTACCAGCACCACTACCCTTGCCTCCTCCCCATTGCCCTGCTCACTCCCCCCTCTCAGAGAGCGACACCATTCCCTCTCATCCGCCTCGATTGACCCTGTCTCCCCCACACTCTCAGACAGTGCGTTCCAGACCCTAACCACTCGATTGACCCTGTCTCCCCCACACTCTCAGACAGTGCGTTCCAGACCCTAACCACTCGATTGACCCCGTCTCCCCCACACTCTCAGACAGTGCGTTCCAGACCCTAACCACTCGATTGACCCCGTCTCCCCCAAACTCTCAGACAGTGCGTTCCAGATCCTAACCACTCGATTGACCCTGTCTCCCCCACACTCTCAGACAGTGCGTTCCAGATCCTAACCACTCGATTGATCCTCTCTCCCCCACACTCTCAGACAGTGCGTTCCAGATCCTAACCACTCGATTGACCCCGTCTCCCCCACACTCTCAGACAGTGCGTTCCAGATCCTAACCACTCGATTGATCCTCTCTCCCCCACACTCTCAGACAGTGCGTTCCAGACCCTAACCACTCAATTGATCCTGTCTCCCCCACACTCTCAGACAGTGCATCCCTGGATTTTGTCCGTGTGGTGTGGGTACACCCACGGCGCTGTTAGGGAGGGAGTTCCGGGAGTTTGTCCGTGTGGTGTGGGTACACCCACGGCGCTGTTAGGGAGGGAGTTCCAGGATATTGTCCGTGTGGTGTAGGTACACCCACGGCGCTGTTAGGGAGGGAGTTCCAGGATTTTGTCCGTGTGGTGTAGGTACACCCACGGCGCTGTTAGGGAGGGAGTTCCAGGATTTTGTCCGTGTGGTGTAGGTACACCCACAGCGCTGTTAGGGAGGGAGTTCCAGGATTTTGTCCGTGTGGTGTAGGTACACCCACAGCGCTGTTAGGGAGGGAGTTCCAGGATTTTGTCCATGTGGTGTAGGTACACCCACGGCGCTGTTAGGGAGGGAGTTCCGGGATTTTGTCCGTGTGGTGTAGGTACACCCACGGCGCTGTTAGGGAGGGAGTTCCGGGATTTTGTCCGTGTGGTGAATATATCGTGCATGAATATTCCAGGCACCAGGGAGCGTCCGGGTTGGAAGCTGTTTCTCACACTCCAGCTGCTCTCGCAAACTCCCACCCAACATCTGGAGCCCAGCAAGACCCTTCCTCAGACCTGAAGAGATGTGAAAATGGGGGTGGCTGAGCGGGGGTGGGGTGAGGGTGGGGATACAGGGGGTGGGGGGGGACGGTCAGGTGGAGCCACAGGGAGATTCAGGGATAGGTTTGGAGGGAGGGGGTGGGGGAGGGAGGAAGAATAAATAGGAAGGACGCCATGGGACTCTAGACAAAGGGAGTGGGGATGCTGGCAATAATGGAACAAAGCATTGGCCTAGAGTAGGTGTTAATAGCAGAATAAAGGGTCAGCGCTGTCTGGAAGCAAAGTAGCAGAATGTAGTAGTAAAGGAACAAAGTGTTGGTCCAGAGTAGGTGTTAAAAGCAGAATGAAGGGTCAGCACTGTCTGGAAGCAAAGTAGCAGAATGTAGTAGTAAAGGAACAAAGTGTCGGTCCAGCATAGGTGTTAATAGCAGAATGAAGGGTCAGCACTGTCTGAAAGCAAAGTAGCAGAATGTAGTAGTAAAGGAACAAAGTGTCGGCCCAGAGTAGGTGTTAATAGCAGAATAAAGGGTCAGCGCTGTCTGAAAGCAAAGTAGCAGAATGTAGTAGTAAAGGAACAAAGTGTCGGTCCAGAGTAGGTGTTAATAGCAGAATAAAGGGTCAGCGCTGTCTGAAAGCAAAGTAGCAGAATGTAGTAGTGAAGGAACAAAGCACTGGCCTAGAGTAGGTGTTAATAGCAGAATAAAGTGGGGGCAGAAGAAACAAACTGGATGCCAGAGTTCATGGTTTGAAATGGTTGAGCCCAGGGGGCTGCGGAGTGCCCAATCAGAAGCTCCGTCCCTCCGGCTGCCGCCGGGCATTGCAGGGAAGTTGGGGCCAGTCCGAGGGCGGAGGTGTCAGCGCCAGGGCGAGGCGGTGGAGGGTCGAAACGGCAAAAGTGAGCGGGCCCGAGGGGCTCACACCGCGCGCGGGCTGAGCGGAGACCCAGCCCGGGGTTGGTCTGCCTGCTCACTTAAAGGGACTGCGGCGGGAGTGGCCATTACCCCGGCCGGGGCTGAAGGAAGGAAGGGAGGGAGGGAGGGAGGAAGGGCACCACAGCACGCCGGACCCTCCCTCCGATGTGCCTCCCGGTGGACGGGGAGAGGAGGAGCGAGCGCTGGCCGGTCAGGTGGGTGGAGTTGGTGCAGCCCCCCCAAGTCGAATAGCGACGGGGCTGGTCAACGGGCCGAGGGAAAACTAGCTCCGGAAAGGGCTGTTTGCACATGTTGTGTCTCACCAGGACCCAGGATCACATGGTACAGAAGAGGCCCTTCGGCCCATCGAGTCTCCGCCAACACTGTGAGAAACAACTGACCTACCTACCTAACCCCATTGACCAGCACTTGGCCCCATAGCCTTGAATGTTGATGAGGTGCCAAGTGCTCATCCAGGTACTTTTTAAAGGATGTGCGGCTAACCCACCTCCACCATCCTCCCAGGCAGCGCATTCCAGACCATCACCACCCTCTGGGTCAAAAAGTTTTTCCTCACATCCCCCCCTAAACCTCCTGCCCCTCACCTTGAACTTATGTCCCCCTCGTGACTGACCCTTCAACTAAGGGGGAACAGCTGCTCCCTATCCACCCCTGTCCATGCCCCTCATAATCTTGTACACCTCGATCAGGTCGCCCCCTCAGTCTTCTCTGCTCCAACGAAAACAACCCAAATCTATCCAAACCTCTCTTCATAACTTAAATGTTTCATCCCAGGCAACATCCTGGTGAATCTCCTCTGCACCCCCTCCAGTGCCATCACATCCTTCCTATAATGTGGCGACCAGAACTGCACACAGTACTCCAGCTGTGGCCTCACCAAGGGTCTATACAACTCCAGCATGACCTCCCTACTTTTGTAATCTATGCCTCGATTGATAAAGGCAAGTGTCCCATATGCCTTTTCCCCCATCCCACTAACATGCCCCTCTGCCTTCAGAGATCTATGGACACACACACGCCAAGGTCCCTTTGTTCCTCAGAACCTCCTAGTGACACAGGAAACAAAGATACCGATAATAAGAATATGAATAATATAATAAGAATATATAATAAGAAGGTGGTGAGTAACATTCGCGTCACACAAGTGCCAGGCAATGACCATCTCCAACAAGAGAGAATCTAACCATCGCCCCCCTTGACATTCAATGGGCATCACCCTCACTGAATCCCCCACTATCAACATCCTGGGGGTTACCATTGACCAGAAACTGAACTGGGACCAGCCATATAAATACTGTGGATACAAGAGCAGGTCAGAGGCTGGGAATCCTGCGGAGAGTCACTCACCTCCTGACTCCCCCCAAAGCCTGTCCACCATCGACAAGGCACAAGTCAGGAGTGTGATGGGATACTCCCCACTTGCCTGGATTAGTGCAGCTCCCACAACACTCGAGAAGCTCGACACCGTCCAGGACAAAGCAAGATTTTGTCCGTGTGGTGTAGGTACACCCACGGCGCTGTTAGGGAGGGAGTTCCAGGATTTTGTCCCGTGTGGTGTAGGTACACCTACGGCGCTGTTAGGGAGGGAGTTCCAGGATTTTGTCTGTGTGGTGTAGGTACACCCACGGCGCTGTTAGGGAGGGTGTTCCAGGATTTTGTCCGTGTGGTGTAGGTACACCCATGGCGCTGTTAGGGAGGGAGTTCCAGGATTTTGACCCAGCGACAGTGAAGGAACGGCCGATTTATTTCCAAGTCAGGATGGTGAGTGGGGCTCGGAGGGGAACTTCCAGGTGGTGGTGTTCCCCATGTGTCTGCTGCCCTTGTCCTTCTAGATGGTAGCGCCCGTGGGTTTGGGCGGCGCTGTCGAAGGAGCCTTGGCGAGTTGCTGCAGTGCATCTTGTAGATGGTACACACACTGCTGCTACTGTGCGTCGGTGGTGGAGGGAGTGAATGTTTGTGGATGGGGTGCCGATCGAGCGGGGCTGCTTTGTCCTGGACGGTGTCGAGCTTCTCGAGTGTTGTGGGAGCTGCACTCATCCAGGCAAGTGGGGAGTATTCGTGAATAATCATTTATTAATATTTATTAGAGATAAGTCCATCTCTAAATTTATATCTGATCTTTATATACGTGCGTATATTTTATATATATTAGGAATAATATTTACCAACTCTAATGCTTAGCGTTCTAATTATTAATTTAATATTTAATGTACTATCAGTAAATTTGATATTATATATTTACGTATCTATTTATATATAATAGTGAATATTGCACCGTAATTATTTAAGGATAATTTCGATGAGCGTGTGTGTTTGAGTTAGGGTGGACAGGCTGCTCAATGCTTAGCGCTGCTTCTGTCACTGCTCCAGGGACCCGTGTTCGATCCTGACTTCGGGGTGAGTGTCTGTGTACCTGGAACTTTCAGGTGGACCAGGTGTGAGTCTGGGCTTCTGCCGGGAGTTCCTCTCACTGTCCAAAGACAGGCTACGGTGATTATCCCCCTGTGCGTGTGTGTGTGCAATCCCTGTGGTGGATTGACATCCTGCCCTGATTGAACCTCCCCTGGTGCCCATTACCCGTCGGGGTTGTGTCCAACTCTTTGTGAGTGGGATGAAGCGGGAGTGAGTACATCTAAACTTATATCAGGTATTTACTTACATATATTTCATCATTTAACAATCAGTCAATAATACTTACTGCGGGGAAATGTGTATCTAAACTTATACCAGGCGCAATGTGTATACATGTCCTTCCTGTCTGCCAAGAACGGGGCCCAGTGCACCTATAAACATGGCTTCCAGTACAGGCACCGACTGACGGTCATCAATTGGTTATCAGTGTCATTCTTCACCCACTGAGGGTTATTTAGCCAATGTTCTTCGAAATATTAACTATAAATGGTCGCTTTGGTCACGCAGAAGTTGAGCGTCACTGGAAAAAAAGTGACTTGTTTTTTTGTCGAAGATTTTCATTCTGCACTCAACAGGACAATTCGCAAGAGTACCAGACGCAAAGGTGAACAACAATTCACACTGCATGGGAAGAGAGTGCCGATGATCGGTGGGCAAGCGGGCTCTGACCAGCAAGGGGGGGGGGGGGGGGGCGTTGCCGTGGAGAACGCGCCGGTTGATGGTGACTGACAGTTAACTGCCAAGCATTGTTTGAAATCGAAACCGGGCGACTTGACCCCGCCCCCCCCCACCCCAAAGTTGGTCAAGGCTTTGCCCCGAGGGATGAGTCAGCGATTGGCCGTCGCTTATTTTGTTTAGCCGAAACAGGTGCATTGGAGTGTACATGATCTTCCTGTCTGCGAGTAACAGCGGCCCTGTGTATTCACGTATCTGGCATCCAGTCTCTACCAATCAGAGGCCACTTGCCAACCAACCAACCAACACTCTCTTCCATTGCGGTATAAATTGTGGTGTGCTCCTTATGTTGGTATTCTTGCGAGGTGAGCTGATGAGTGCAAAGGCGAACAGACCTCCTTTTATCAGTCATACATATTTTTGTCAATTTGTGCACGGAACTAGGAAGTTCTGAGGGACAAAGGGACCTTGGCGTGTGTGTGTCCATAGATCTCTGAAGGCAGAGGGGCATGTTAGTGGGATGGGGGAAAAGGCATATGGGACATTTGCCTTTATCAATCGAGGCATAGATTACAAGAGTAGGGAGGTCATGTTGGAGTTGTATAGACCCTTGGTGAGGCCACAGCTGGAGTACTGTGTGCAGTTCTGGTCGCCACATTATAGGAAGGATGTGATGGCACTGGAGGAGGTGCAGAGGAGATTCACCAGGATGTTGTACCTGGGATGAAACGTTTAAGTGATGAAGAGAGGTTTGGACAGACTTGGGTTCTTTTCGTTGGAGCAGAGAAGACTGAGGGGGCGACCTGATCGAGGTGGACAAGATTATGAGGGGCACGGACAGGAGTGGATAGGCTTGGGTTGTTTCCGTTGGAGCAGAGAAGACTGAGGGGCGACCTGATCGAGGTGGACAAGATGATGAGGGGGGCATGGACGGGGGTGGATAGGCTTGGGTTGTTTCCGTTGGAGCAGAGAAGACTGAGGGGCGACCTGATCGAGGTGGAAAAGATTATGAGGGGCATGGACGGGGGTGGATAGGGAGCAGCTGTTCCCCCTTTAGTTGAAGGGTCAGTCACGAGGAGGGGGGACACAAGTTCAAGGTGAGAGGAGAGGGGGCAGGAGGTTTATTACGGGGGGGGGCGGGGGGTGGGATGTGAGGAAATTTGACCCAGAGGGTGGTGAGGGTCTGGAACGCGCTGCCTGGGAGGGTGGGGGAGGGCGGGTTAGCCTCACACCCTTTAAAAAAAAGTCCCTGGATGAGCACTTGGCATCTCATCAACATTCAAGGCGATGGGGGGGGCCAAGCGCTGGTCAATGGGGGATGAGGGAGGCAAGGTCAGGCGTTTCTCACAGTGGTGGGCGCAGACTCGATGGGCCGAAGGGCCTCCTGTGATTCGGCGATTCGCATTCGATACGATTGAATAATCGTGGTTAACGTCTAAATGGCCCTCAAACACTCAGACACGTGCATCTATTTGACGCGTAATATTATTAATAAGAATTAGCATCCCAGGCACCGTTTCTTAATTATTAATTTAATATTTGATTTGATATCTTTGACTATTAATGACAAACTCACAGATAAATACCTGATAAACATTTATTCGCTGACCCACAATAATTGCTATTCAATTGAAGAATATATATTATGAATATCTGATATAAATTGAAATATACCTTTATCCGCAATAAGTTTATATATTATGAATATCTGGTATAAATTTAGATATACATTTATCCAGAATTAAGATATGTTTTAATAGGAATAGCCTGGCGATGAATTTAATCCTCTCTCTCTGTGTGGGCCCCACCTCTTAAAGTGGGCACTCCTCAGGCGTTGCCCTTTTAAGAGGGTTCCCGCCCCCTGCGCTACGGTGGGCAGCGAGCTACAAAAAGCAGGGCTGGGGTGGCAATCGCGAAACTGGCCTCGGCCGCCGCCGCCAGCTGCCCTGCCCGCGATGTGCGACTCTGCCGGCGCGCCCGCCGCCTCCCCTGAGGAGGCTAGCCCAGCCCGGCCAGGGTCCGGCCCCCTGCCCCTGCCCCTGCCCCTGCCCCTGCCCCCTGACTCCCCGGGGGCAGGTTCGCCAGGAAGGGGGCTCTCCGCCAGAAGAACGTCCACGAAGTCAAGGACCACAAGTTCATCGCCCGGTTCTTCAGGCAGCCGACGTTCTGCAGCCACTGTACCGACTTCATCTGGTGAGAGGGGGAGAGGGAGGGAGGGGGAGAGGGGGGGAGAGGGAGGGGGAGA